>NW_007734765.1:71829-74284 GCF_000696425.1 Galeopterus variegatus
GTTAGCATTGTGACTTGAGATGTTTTGTTAAGCTACTAACAAATTTTCAAGTTTCAAGGAAACATCATAAAATTGATAGAAGGGAAAGCATTGAAACCAAAGTCAAAAGTCTTCTGCAAGAAAGAAAGAGTGACCAAAAAAGGCTTAACAGACTTAAAACTATTTCTTTGTAATGAGGTTTGTAAAGGAACACTTATTTATATGAGATTGTGCAGGGAGAAATCCATTCTTACTTCAAGTATGCTGAATTACCATTAATTCTATTAGAGTGTTAATAAATATCTCCTGCTCTCAAAGTTTGTGTCAAGGACTCAATTTTAGTTTTTTAGTATAATTACCCTCTAAACTTCCAGTATTTTCAAATAATATTCTGAATGACTGATACTTTAAAACTATGGATTACAGGAAAATAAAACCTTAATTTTTTAAAAAAGAAAGAATGGTTTCTTCTAGGCAAAGAACCAACTTCAAATTAAATAGCTTTTCTGGTAATTAAATGGGAATTTCTCTCAAGTAAAAGTATCCTAAAGCCAAACTTGTAGTTATCACTGCAGTGACAAGCAAGAACTTGTAAACCAATATATTAGACACAATGTATTAGTGTCTCAATGTATCAGATTGGAACAAATTCTATATCCATTAAGTAATGACTCCCCCTTCTTCCACCCCACTTCTGGTAACTACCTTTCTGCTCTTTGTCTATATGACTTTGACTACTCTAAGCTCTCATATACGTGGGACTATTCTGTATTTGTCATTTTGTTACTGGATTCTTTCACTTATCATAATGTACTCAAGGTTCATCCATGTTGTAGCACATGTCAGAATTTCCTTCTTTTTTAAAGCTGAATGATATTCCACTGTCTGTATCTACTACATTTTACTTATCCACTCATCCACTGATGGACACTTCGGTTGCTTCTACCTTTTTGCTATTGTGAATAGTGCTGCTATGAACATGAGTGTACAAATACCTCTTTGAGGTTCTGTTTTTAATCCTTTTGGGTATATACTCAGAGGTGGAAATGCTGGATCTTATGGTAATTTTTTGAGGACCTGCCATACTTTTTCCCACAGCTGCTATGTCATTTTATATTTCCACCAATAGTGAACAAGGGTTAAAGTGACTCCATATCCTCACCAAAACTTATTTTCTGTTTTTATTTTATTTATTTATTTTTTTAATAGTTGCATTTCTCTAATGGTTAGTGATGTTGAGCATCTCTTTATACACTTGATGGCCATTTGTGTATCTTTGGAGAAACGTCTATTCAAGTCTTTTGCCCATTTTTAAACTGGGTTGTTTTGTGTTGTTGAATTTTAAAACTTCTCTATATATTATGGATGTTAATCCTTTATATAATTTGCAAATATTTTTTCTCATTCTGTGCGTTTTAGTTTTACTGTGCTAATAGCATCTTTTGATGCACAAAAGTTCATAATTTCATGATGTCTGATTTGTCTGTTCTTTCTTTTGTTATCTGTGCTTTTGGTGTCATATGTCATGAAGCTTTTGCCCTTTGTTTTTTTCTAAGAGTTTTATAGTTTTAGGTCTTATACTTAGGTCTTTGAGGCATTCTGAGTTAATTTTTGTATATGGTGTTAGGTAAGGATACAACTTCATTCTTCTGCATGTGGCTGTACAGTTTTTCCAGCACCATTTGTTAAAAGACTGTCCTTTCTCCATTGAATGGTCTTGTCACTCTTGTCAAAAATCGTTTGACCATATATGAGAGGTATATTTCTGGGCTCTTTGTTCTATTCCATTGGTTTACATGTCTATCTTTATGCCAGTACCACACTGTTTCGATTACTGTAGTTTTACAGTATGTTTATAGTAATTTTTGAAATCAAGAAGTATGAGTTCTCTTGCTTTGTTATTTGATATTGCTTTTTTAAATAGACTTTATTTTTTTAGAGCAGTTTTAGGTTCACAGTAAAATTGAGGCAAAGATACAGAGATTTCCCATATATCACTTGTCCCTACATGTACCTAGCCTCCCCTTTTATTAACATCCATCTTCTTTTACAGGATTGTTTTGGTTGCTTGAAATTCCATATAAATTTTAGGATTTCTGCAAAAAAAAAAAAGTCATTGGGATTTTGATAGGGATTTCATTGAATCTGTAGATCACTTTGGATATCATGACATCTTAACACAATTAATTCTTTCAATCCATGAACAAGGTACATGTTCCTATTTATCTCTGTCTTTTAAAATTTCTTTCAGCAATGTTCTGTAGTTTTCATTGTCTGTCTTTCACTTCCTTGGTACTTTATTTTTTATTCCTTAGTGCAAGTATTTTGGTTTTTTATGTTATTATAAATGAAATTGTTTCCTTGATTTCCTTTTCAGATTGTTCATTGTTGTATAGAAATGAAACTGATTTTTGTATATTGGCTTTGCATCCTGCTACTTTGCTAAATTCATTTATTAGTTCTAACTTTTTTTTTT
>NW_007734765.1:74935-76400 GCF_000696425.1 Galeopterus variegatus
TTTTTTTTTTAGATGGAATCTTCAGGGTTTTCTACATGTAAGATCATATAATCTGCAAACAGAGATAATTTTAGAGCTATTTATTTTTACATTTGCACTAGATTTGACTCATTGGTTGTATCATAATATATCTTAGTCTTCTATTTGATGGACTTTTGGATTGTTTGCAGGCTTTTTCTTGTAGCAAATAAAATGTAAATTTATCACTTGGCATCAGTGAGAGTAGGAGTGTAATTACAGAGTCATGAAACATGCAATTTTAATTTTTGATAGATAAAGCCAAATTTCTCTTCATAAAGGAAATATCAAATTATATTCTTCCCAGACATTAATCAGAGTGCCTAGTTGCATATCATTATCAATTGGATGTGTTACAAACTTTTTATCTTAGCAAACCTGAGTTGTAAAATTTGTGTCTCATTATACTACTAGCTTGCATTTTCTTTTATAAGAAAGCAGATATTTTTACCCAAACAGATCCATTTGTATTTCGTTTTCATATTATTTATTAACTGTTAAAAATGGCTTTATTGAGGTATAATTTACATACCATAAAATCCATCCACTTTAAGTGTACAATTAAATTTGATGATTTTTAAAGTAAATTTACACTTGTGCAACCACCACCACAATCCAGTTTTAGAATATTATGGGCACCCCAAAATCTCATCTCCTGTTCATTTGCAAATAATCCCCTATCCACAACCAGCCCTAGGAAGTTATTGACCTGCTTTTTGTCTCTATAAATATACATTTTTTTGGATTATTTCATATAAGTGGAATCATATAATGTGTAGTCTTTTGGATCAGGTCTGGTCTCTTTCAATTAGTATAATGTTTTTGAGGTTCATCCATGCTGCAGCATGTTTCAGTACTTTATTTCTTTTTTTTGCTAGCTAGTGTTGCATTGAGTGGATATACTACATTTTATTTATTTATTCACCATTTGATGGACCTTTGGATGGTTTCCATTTTTTGGCTATTATAAATAACACTGCTATGAACATTCACTTACAAATCTTTGCGTGAACATATGTTTTCATTTTCTTGGGTGGATTCCAAGATATAAAATTGCTGGGTCATATGGTAAGTTCGTATTTAACTTCATAAGAAACTTCCAAACTGTTTTGCAAAGTGGCTGTATCATTTTACCTTCCCACCAGCAATGAATGAGGGTTCTAGTTCCTCTACATCTTTGCCTACTTTGGATTATCTGTCTTTTTGATTGTGCCATTCTAGTAGGTATGAACTGGTATTTCACCGTGGTTCTAATTTGCATTTTTCTAATGACTAATGATGCTAAACATATTTTCTTATATATAATAGCCATTTACTTACCTATATTTTTTTGTGGATAATGTCTAATCAAATCTTTTACCCATTATTTTTAGGAATTTGTACATTTCATCTCATTTGCCTTATTATTTTGGTATAATTATTTATAAATTCCCTTAATTTTTTTTTT
>NW_007734765.1:76910-80281 GCF_000696425.1 Galeopterus variegatus
TCATCTCATTTGCCTTATTATTTTGGTATAATTATTTATAAATTCCCTTAATTTTTTTTTTGATTTCTGTAGCATTGACATCTTCTCTTTCATTCTTGAATTTGGTAACTTGTGTTTTCACAATTTTTTCTCTCGGCCAGTCCAGTTAAAGATTTACCAATTTTGTCGATCTTTTGAAAGAAACAACTTTTAGTTTCATTGTATTTTCTTTTCTTTTTTTTCTAGTTCATTAATTTCTGCTCTAATGTTTATTACAGTTGTCCCCCCTTATCCATGGCAGAGGGTGGGGTAATATTCCAAGACTGCAGTGGATGTCTGAAACCATGAATAGTACCAAATGCTACCAATACAATATTTTTTTCCCATACATATATATCTATGATAAAGTTTAATTTATAAATTAGGCATAGTAAGATATTAACAATAATAACTAAAAATAAAATAGAACAATTACAATAATATACTGTAATAAAAGTTGTGTGAATGTGGTCTGTCTCTCAAAATATCTTATTATACTGTACTCATCCTTCTTGTGATGATGTGCGATGATAAAATGACTACATGATGAGATAAAGTGAGGTAAATGATGTCGGCATTGTGACATAGAGTTAGTCTATTGACCTTCTGACTATGTCAGATGATCTGCTTAGGGTGATCCTGGATCATCGAGCCATGATTACACTGATTGTTGGATGTCAGGAGAAGACTATGTAAGTGATTCATGGTCAAGTAGCATGTATAGCATGAATGCATCGTACTAAAGGATGATTCAGGTCCTTGGCAGGATGGAGGAGGATGGCATGAGATTTTATCTCTCTACTCAGAATGGCGTTATTTAAATCTTATGAATTGCTCATTTCTGGAATTTTCCACTTAATATTTTGGACTGTGGTTGACCACAGGTAACTGAAACCTCAGAAAATATATTTCTAATATTCTGCTTGCTTTGGGCTTAGTTTGCTCTTCTTATTCTCTTAAGGTAGTAGCATAGGTTATTGACTTGAGAGCTTTCTTCTTTTCTGATATATGCCTTTAAAGCTATAAATGTCTCTTTAAGTATTGAGTTAGCTGCACATCATAAATTTTGATATAATTTAGGGTTTTGTTTCATTTTGTTGTCATTCAATGCAAAACATTTCCCAATATACCTAGTGATTTCTTCTATGACCTGAATTTGGTAATTATGTCTTCTCTGTTTCTCCCTCTCCCTTTTCTTGATTAGTTTAGTGAAAAATGTGTCAATTTTTTTGATTTTTTTCAAATGACTAACTTTTAGTTTCATAGATTTTTTTAAAAATTTGGAAGTGTTTTGTTTAATTTCCAAGATTTAAGGATTTTCCAGATTTCTTTTGGTTGTTAATTTCTAAATTAAATTCATTGTGGTTGAAAACATACTTTGTACGATTTCAATCTTTTTGAATTTGTTAGGATTTGTTTTATGGCCTACCATATAATGTCATCCTAAAAAATGTTCCATACACACTTAAAAAGACCATACAGCCTGCATTCATTGAGTGGAATGTTCTTTACAAATCAGTTTGAGTTGGTTGATAGTGCTGTTCAAGTCTTCTATATCTTTATTAATTTTTTTTATATAGTGGTTCTATCAGTTGTTGAATCTTGGGCATTGAAATCTCCCACTAGAATTGCCTGTTTTTTTGTTGCTCTGTTATTTTACTGTGTTATTTTTTTGTTAAGACAGTATTTTTAGAATGCTATTTTAATTCCTCTGTTGATTTTTTAAACTATTTTAAAAATTATTCTCTCAACGGTTGCTCTAGGAGTTATAAAATGCATCATAATTTATCACAATCTCCAACAGAATAGTTAATTTTGGTAAAATACAGAAACTCTGCTCCAGTATAGCTCTATTCTTTTCCCACTCCTTTGTGCTATTATTGCTACATATGAGTATTATATATGTATGGGTTATCAATCTAACATTATAGTGTTATAATTGCTTTATACAATCTTATGTCTTTTAAAGAAATTAGGAGAACAAATGTGAAAAAATGTACTTTTAGAGTGTTTTATTTTAACCTGCATATTTGCCATTTCCAGTACTCTTTATTTCTTCTTGTGGATTTGTTACCATCCTGTGTCATTACCTTTCAGTCTGAGGAACTTCTTTTAGCCCTGCAAAGGTCCTTTTCCTCTCCTCTGAAATACTTCAAACGGATGGGTAAGCCCAAGAACCTCTCACCAAGGAAAAAGAGACTTGTAGAAAATGATTGGCAATCTCTTAGCCTGGAAGTCAAAATCTCCTCCTGTGTTTAGGGGAGCTTGATTATGACCAGATAGGAGAAAATTGGATTTAAATACAAAGTAGGAAGTTGACTAACAACCTACATCCTAGGTATAAGAATGCTTAATTAAATGTAAATCTTGTTACATGCAAAATAGGAATATTCTTGCTTTCATAACTTGTTTTAAGAAAACAAAGAATTCTCTGTGATTGATGACAATTCTGCCCCATTAGGTAAATCTGAGCTGACAGCCCATGGTTTACTGGCCTGATTTGTAATGTGGGTCAGAATTTCAAACCCATGACCAAATTCCCCAAGAATGTTGCAAAAGTTTTTGATTCAGCAACCCAAGGAACCAAAACTGTGTATTTTAAAAAGCATACTTTGAAATGTGTCTATGTGAAGATTTGAACTAAACTATATATTAACCAGGAGGAGACAAAAAACTTAATAAAGAAAAATGAAAGCAAAATTTGATAGTGTGCTGCTTCATTTTCACATTGTTTACAATAAACAAAAGCCTAAGGACAAAAAGAGGAGAGGACAACTATCTTGGTGAGACACAAAATTGATTTTCTTTGCCCTTAAAAAGAAGCATCTACCCCAGATTAAGTTGTGGCTCTGCTGATATGTGACGTTATCTATGAATGCCTTGCCTGGTACTCATATTCCTGGAGTACTGACTCTATTATTAGTCATTTTGAATATTGTCATTACTGTTACTGAAGCATACAAAGGGCTTGTTTTTAAGTTTCAGAAGTTCTATTTTAAATCTTTTGCTCTAAGTTTTCTTTGGTGACACTTTCTTATTTCTTTGAAATTTATATTCTTCTCTTTTATTTTCTGAGAAATGTCATGAAGTATTTTATTTTTGCTCACTTTTCCATGAGGTTGGAAAGCTGCAAAGATTTGTGAAACTAAAATGAACTCCTTCTTAATCATTTTAGACATTTCTATAATAACACGTACATGCAATTTCTTGGCTCTTTTGATTTATTGTATGCTAGAAATATTCCTTTAAGGTTAATAGATGTTAATCTTATTTTGTGATAGGAGAAAAGAGCTACAGAGGGGTTTGGCAGCTATTTTAAGACAAAGGGAAAAAGTTTGTATGTGTGCAGGGAG
>NW_007734765.1:80664-81938 GCF_000696425.1 Galeopterus variegatus
TAGAAATATTCCTTTAAGGTTAATAGATGTTAATCTTATTTTGTGATAGGAGAAAAGAGCTTCAGAGGGGTTTGACAGCTATTTTAAGACAAAGGGAAAAAGTTTGTATGTGTGCAGGGAGGGTGAGCTTAATAAAGGTTTTTCATGCATTCTGCTGTTGCATGAGAAGGCAAGTTTACCAAAAATGGTAATAGCGAGTTAACAGCTCTTACTACTTGTCCAGAAGACTTCAGGATTCACGTGTTTGGATGGACAATTGTTGAGGGCAGAGAACCTTCTTTTCTTTTCGGGAGTTTCTGATAGATTTTGCACTGAGTTCCCAAGAGCCAAGACAGTGCCCAGAGAATCAGAGAGTATGTAAATGGATTCTCCTCTCCCCATTTCAACTTTATATTCTTCCTTACTGTAGACATTAATACAGATGTTAATGACCTGCAGAACAGCTAATTCTATTAGTGCAACACTTGAAGTAGGATACTGTTGTGGATTGAATTATGTCCCCCCCAAACTCACTGAAGCTTGAATTGTGTCCTCCCAAGTAACGGGTATTAGAAACTTGGCCCCCACTGTGACTGTTAAGAGGCAGGAAATCTTATTATGGTAATTGAAAGGTGGGCTTGAAGAGGTGATTAGATCATAGGACCATGCTATAGTGAATGGGTTAAAAATGGTGATCATGGGAATGGTTTGTAGGGCTTTAAAAGAAGAGTGAATGAGGAAGTTGTTCTCTTGCTCTGTTTCTGCTGTCTCTGCCTCACCATTTTTACAATGTGATAACTTGCCATTGCTGTTGCCACCACCAAACCCTTCACCAGCTGTGTTCCCTGGACTTTAGACTTCTTAGCCTCAGAAACTATAAGCAATTAATTTCCATTTCTTTGTAAAATACCCAGTTCTGTGTATTTTGTTATAAGTAATTGACACATAGATTCCTGACTGCATGCCCCCCTTCCCAAATTTATATCATTACACAAAAAATAAATTTACCAGGGATGATAATGTTGGATGCCTATTGTATTAGACCATTTTGTGTTGCTATAACAGAAGTACCTGACACTGGGTAATTTATATAAGAAAGGTTTATTTGGCTTATGATTCTGGGACAGCTGCATCTGGCATGGGCCTCAGGCTGCTTCTACTCATGGCAGAAAAGTGGCAGGCGGCTGGTGGGTACAAGCAGATCACATGGTGAGAGGAAGCAAGAGAGAGGGAGAGAGAGAGAGAGAGAGGAGGTGCCAGGGTCCTTTAAACAATCAGCTCTCATGGGAACTAAT
>NW_007734765.1:82956-87830 GCF_000696425.1 Galeopterus variegatus
GAAACAGGGAATACAAGGGGAAGAAATATAAGATATGAAATTAATAGGGTGGGCAGGGCCAGGTCACGAAGGGCACTAAGGGGTATAAAAAAGATTGATCTTTGGAAGAACTCCCTACCTTAATGTGCAGAAAAATAGTTTCAATTTAGAATCACCAGTTAGGTAGACAAATTCTTAGCTCAGGAATTTTTCAATAATTGAGACTCCTTCTCTTGAAAAAACAATAAAATTAATGATTTGTGCATTACTGTATATGACAAAAAAACTTTAAAAATGAAAACCTTATTTAGGTATTAAACACAGTCTTCATTAGATATGCAGATGGTGAAATGAGCAGAATAAATAATGTTTGGTGGGAAAAAAAGGAATTATACATAGCAGGAAAAAAAGCTCAATTTTTCCTTTTAGTGTGCTGCTATACTATCCATTTTTGGATGTAAAGCTAATTATTTCTCAAATTAAAGCCTATTTTTATCAGCAATATTATTACCACTCAGAAATAATCAATCACCTGGGTTTGCATGGCTGTGATGTAACACTGGAGAATACAGTTTATCAGATTTGAAACTTCTATAAATAGTGTTGGGAAAACTTGATATCTATATACAAAAGAATAGAATTGGACCCCTTATCTCATATCACATGCACAGAAAAACTCAAAATGGATTGAAGACTTAAATGTAAGATTTGAACCCATAAAACTATCACAAGAAAATATAGGGGAAAAACTGCTTGACGTTGGTCTTGGCAATGATCCTTTTGGATGTGACATCAAAAGCACAGGCAACAAAATTAAAGATAGAGAAGTGGAAGTACATCAAAGTAAAAAGCTTCTGCACAGCTAAAGAAACAATCAGCAGAGAGAAAAGTCATCTTAGTGGGAGAAAATATTTACAAACCACATATCTGATAAGGGGTTAGAAATATCCAAAATATATACAGAACTCATACAACTCAATAGCAAAACAAAAACAAAAACAAGCAAACAAGCAAAAATAACATCATTAAAAAATGAACAAAGGACCCGAATAGATATTTCTCAAAACACAATATGCAAATCGTCAACAGGTACATGAAAATGTGCTCAACGTCACTAGTCATCAAGGAAAAGCAAATTAAAACTACAATGTGACATTGCCTTCCACTCGCTGGAATGATTATTATCAAAAAGACAAGCGATATTAAGTATTGGCAAGAATGTGGAGAATGATCTTGTACAATAGTGGGACTATATATTGATACAACCATTATGGAAAACAGTATGGAGATTCCTCAAAAAAATTAAAAATAAAAATACCATATGATCCAGCAATCCCACTTCTAGATATACATACAGAGGAAGTAAAATTAGTATCTAGAAGACATATGTGTACTCCCCTTGTTTATTGCAGCATTATTCACAATAGCCAGATATGAAATCAACCTAAATGTCTGTCAATGGATGAATAGGTAAAATGTGGTTTATATATATGATGGAATATTATTAGCCTTAAACAAGAGTGAAATCCTGCCATCTGTGACAACATGACCTGGAAGATGTTATGCTATGTGAAATCAGCCACACACACAAAGACAAATGCTATTTGATCTCATTTATATGTGAAATAGAAAATAGCCAAACTCATAGAAGCAGAGAGTAGAATGGTGGTTACCAGGGATGGGGGAAAGGGAGAAATGAGGTAATATATGCCAAAGGGTATAAAGTTACGGCTATGCAAGATGAATGACTTGATGCTTGACGTTTGCTAAGAGGATAGATTTTAAGTGTTTTTAACACACACACACACACACACACTCACACATGCACATAGCAAGAAAACAGTAATTATGTGAATTGTTGAACATGTTAATCAGCCTGATTGTGGTGATTATTTCACAACGTATACATGTATCAAAACATGAAGTTGTACACCTTAAATATATACATTTTTTTGGTTTGATATGCCTTAATGAAGTTGTTTCTAAAAAACAAAACAGTATCCATCATTCTGGAGCAAGTTTGGGCACAGGAACTCTGCCTAATAGGGGGAAGATATGGTCTGAATGTTTATTTTCTCCCTAAATTCATACATTGGAATCCTAAGCCCCAAGGTGACAGTATCAGGAAGTGAGGCTTTGAAGGTGAGTAGGTCACAGGGCAGAGCCATCATGAATAGAATTAGTGTCCTTATTAAAGAGGCCTCAGAGAGACCTCTTGCCTCTTCTGCCATTAAGATGAGAGTGAGAGGATGAACCCTCACCAGATGCCTTGATCTTGGACTTCTCTGCCTCTAGCACTGGCAGAAATAAATTTCTGTGGTCTGTAAACCACCCAACCTATGGTATTCTGTTATAGCAACTTGAATGGACTAAAACAAGTGAGTTACTGGGGTTAGTTGCAGCTAATGAGGAAACAAGTATGATTGTTACTATTGATGTGCCTGCTTGCCTGCTCCAAATATTTTTCCTGTTATCTCCCTGAGACACTCTGTGTGATTTCAAATATCATGAAGATTTTCATGGTAAATTAACTTCCAATTATTCTTGGTCTGTCTGAGGCCACAGCCTGTCTGCACAAACAGGACTACCTTTTGATGGGACAAGATGCAAAAAAGCCATTGATAGGAATCTGGTTTTCTTTGCCTTTCTTAGAAGAAAAACAAGAAGATGGTTCATGTTTACATGACTGCTCATGGCGTGTGCCCAGAGGGCCCTGCTAGATGATCTTCTGGATGGCACTGAGCATTTCTGGGCTCGAGACCCCTAGCGGTGAAGTCATCTTTTTGATCTGATGGCTATTTAAAGCCCACGCTGTTTTGTGAAGAAAAGCCCCTAAGACGTCTAAGGCCACTGTGCTTGTCAGTTTTCTCCAGTTTCTTCAAAGTAACTCAGTGCAGCTTTATGCCTCCAGCAAAAAGAATCATCAGTGAATTCAAGCTTGTTTCATGGGTAACAGCAAGAAAGCATCGCAACACTCTCCTGTGATAGCTGTACTGATCTGCTGCATTTCACTAGGGTTTCCCACCATGTTGCAGAGCATTCAGAGAGCCAGGCTATGGGAGACCTACTTCCACTACTGTTCCTTGCTTTATTTATTGAAGTAAAAGAAAAATGAGTCCAGGGTTGCTCCGTGTTGGGCTGGCCCAGATTTTGTGTTTCACAATTTTATGTGTTCCAGAGAATGAGGGAATATGAATACATCACTGACAATGAGACATACAAGCAAGAAAAGTGAGAGAGAAAAAAAGGAAGGAAGGTGGGAAAGAAAGAAGGAAAAAGGATAAAAGAAGCACCATGTCAATATACAACAGAAATAAATGATCATGGTGCTATTGTTATAAAAGATTTATAAGCCTACCCAAACGAGTTTACTGTCAATGCTTTTAAAACCCTAACTTGAAATTTTACACAAAAACCTATACTATAATTTGGTAATTACATTCAGTATTAAAACTGAAATTTGTCCTTTTACCACATTTTGGAAAACAAATATCATTAAATATACTTTTGGAATATACATCCACATTTAGAATTTGTAATGGGTTACACAGGGACTGGTCTGAGATTTTGCTCTCTGTCATGGGATAAGTAGAGTCCCTATTCTGTATATTTGCTTCTGAATACTACTTTTTCCATAGGTTTAAGATTGATGATGATATTCTGAGAAAATGGATGTGTTTGTGTCAGCTGACATAGTGAATGACCCATCTATTGGCATCCTCAGTGATGGGATGCTGAAAAAGATGTGGAGAAAATAAGGTAAAAATAAAAAAAAGAAGGGAGTAGATAGGTTCTAGAGAGTGGAGAGAGAAAAACTTCCATATATTGAGCATGCTTTGTATATATCTTCTCATTTAATGTTATCATCTGACCATGAGAGGTAGCACTCAATAAATAAACTCTTTGAGATTATACAATTTTCCAAGAGTTGCACATTTAGGAAGGGAAGAGATAGGATTTGAACTCAAGTCTGTTCGACTTCAAGTCTTTGCTCTTGCAGCAGAGGGTATTTCCTGAAGATAGCCATAACATTATCTCCCATGCCGCAAACTCTTCTACAATGTGACCTTGCCACTCTCCCATCACAGGGGGTGCTACTCCCCCATCATAGCCCTTGAATCAGGGCTGGCTAATGACTCATTTGTAATAATAGCATAAGGCAGAAGTGACACTGCATGACCTCCCAGCCTAGACCAGAGAAGATCCAAAGGTCATGTAGCTTCTGCCCAGTTTTCTTGGGACACATCTCTGGAGGAAGCCAGTTGCCATAGCAGAAGTGTGACTGCCCTGAGACTGCCGCATTGGAAAGGCAGTATTAGCAGCTCCTGTGAACAGTTCCAGCTCATGCCAGTCTTCCAGCCATTCCTGCCAAGGCACAAGATAAGTATGTGAAGACATCTTGGATTGTCCAGACCAGTATATCCACCACTTAAGTACCACCGATTGACTCCAGTCAACACCACAAGGAGCAGAATAGCTTAGTCAAGACCTGCTCACATGCCTGACCCACAGAATCATGAGATATAACAAATCTGGCGTAGTTTGTTATGTAGCAGTAGTAACTGGGACACCTTAAAACCACATCACTGCTCTTTGTCTCAAGGCAAATGGAGAAACAGAAGAAAGGCCTGCACCTTCATGACTGGGAGCAGCTTGGCAGCCTCACCTGAGGCTAGTTAGAAACAGATCAAAACCGAAACTGTTAAAAAGACAGTTTTTGGGAGGCTAGATAGAGAAGGACTTGGGCTGAGGACAAGCTAGTGGAAAAATCTAGACTAAAAAGTAACTATAAATCTTACATCTTTAAAATAGCTCTGATTCTTGCCTACATTCCTTTATCTCTTCCAGTAACACTTCTCAGTTCTTTTTTTTTTTTTTTTTTTTTTTTTTTTTTT
>NW_007734766.1:0-5240 GCF_000696425.1 Galeopterus variegatus
TTTTCTCCCTCAAGCCATGGAAAGAGGTGTCTCCTATCTCTGACTGAGAGATTGCAAAAAAAGGTGACCTGAGCCAATTGCAGCCCTGGTTCCTGACTGGAAAAGGCCACATGCCCAAAGGGACAAAGCCAACACATAGCTAGACAGAGATGGGACTTGGGGGTGGGGGCAGGGCTGCAGGAGCTGGCTGACAGCACTCAGCCCGGTTCCCCTGGCCCAGCTCCATGCAGATCCCTCCCCTGGTTCCCTTTAGTGAGCCAATGGATTCCTTGTTTCCACCTAAGGCAGTTTGAGCTGTGTTCCTGCTATTTCCAACCATGACATCAACTAACACAAATACCATGACTTGTTCCTGGTTGTTTCTGGGGAAGGGGCAGTCACCCAGCTAGAAAGATGGGGCTAGAAAAAGAAGAGGTAAAAGGAAGTAGACCGGAAGGAAGCTGCAACTGATATTTACAAATTAACATGACCAACCAATTAGTGGGGAAGAAGGGTCGTCTACGTAGAGGAACAAACGAGCTTGAGCATTTTACAGCCACCGCGGCTGCCCTCCTGTGCGTGTCCCATCAGTATCTCAGCAGAAGTCCTCACACTTGGTCATCTGCAGGCACCTGTCTTGGCCTACCTCCTCCAGTGTTGGGTTTTCAGTACATTCTTTTGCTCACCTGGATTTTTACCTGGAATCCCAAGGCATAGAGCAGATGACATACACACTTCTCTGGGGAGGTAGAGACCCCAGTGAAGGAGAGAGGACATTCCCAGTCCTGAACTTCCAACAGCCAGCAGGTCCAGCCCCAGGACCCAGGCAACAAGGGAAAACTCCACCACTATGGGGGGCTGATGCTGCCCCCAGCCCAGGCCTAGAATCCTGAGATGTGAACCAGCAAACTGAGCCCAACCCTAGGCATGACAGGCCGCCCTGCAAGGCAACCAGCAGGGTTCCAGCCCTGTGCCCTGTCCTTTGCCCTTGTGGTTTCCACAACCAGCCCATAAGCATGGGTACTGCTGGCCGCTATCGCGGATGGGGGCCTGAATCTCACTTCTGGCGAGTGGCCAATCACAATCCAAACTCAGCCCACATGGCTCTGACACCTGCGATCCTTCTGCCACCTGCTCTGGATCTTTGCTGGGTCATGAACCCCAACCTGACCTCCCTCGCTTGCTGGCCGCTATCGCGGATGGGGGCCTGAATCTCACTTCTGGCGAGTGGCCAATCACGATCCAAACTCGGCCCACGTGGCTCTGACACCTGCCATCCTTCTGCCACCTGCTCTGGATCTTTGCTGGGTCATGAACCCCAACCTGACCTCCCTCGCCAGAGTCCCACCTCCCACTGTCAATCAAAATACTGCAGGCCAGGTGCGTCACTCCCCAGGGCGCACTTGCCATGGCAACCACACTGGCAAGGACAATCCTGGAAAGCAAGGAGGAGGGCCTTCTGCCAGCCAGCCCCTCGAGGGAAATTGGCCAGGAGAGAAAACTCAGTCACTTAGAGCCGCAAACCTACTAGGCAACCAATTTGCAGAGAACTCATCCTTAACTCATGCCACCGGCAAGGTCTGCATGAGCAATTTGAGTCTATCAGCCTTTAAATTACAGACGCCGCATCACTCCGTCAGGCCTGCCGCAGAGCTGAGATGGAGCAGCTTGGGGGTGAGTGACGGTTCCAATAAATGCGTTCCTGCCAGGAAAATAGCATTACACGTGGACGTACTCTGGGAAGTATTGAACTTCAGGAAGAAATAAAATAAAAGTAAAATGGCTCTGGCACTCCTGGGTGCTCCGTCATTATTGCCAGACACAGTGGGGAGAAAAGGGGCCCAACATCGGATAAATGTCTCACTATCCTCTGCCGAGAAAGGCGCCGCATCCCGGAGCATAAGTCTGGAGCAACGGGGAACCTCTGCCCAGCAGGGAGAGCTCTCAGGGCACATCTAGGGCAGCCTCCTCATTCACAGATGAGGAAACTGAGTCCAAGGTCATGGAGTAGGTCAGGTTGATAGACCAGAAGGTGTTCGGATAGTCAAGTACATGGCAGCACCCCAGATGGGACGTGCATAAGACAGGCTCCTCAGTACACTCTGACATGGGGACACTTGGGGGTTAGCAACCTGCACGGCTGCTCTGTGGCTGGTGTAGGACACTGTCTGTGCCCTTGAGAAGGGATGAGGGCAGGTTAAAACCAGAGCAGCTCCCAGCATCTCCAGCCTGCTGCTTACTTACTGGTCCTGTTACCAATGTTTGGACACCTCCAGTGAGGGGCTGAGTTCTAATTCAAAGGGGTGGTGGTCTGTCCTTCTGGTCTACCTGTTCCCCCTTCCCCCACTGTCTTTACCTTTCCTGGCAAAGGAGAGCCATCCGAGGCCCCCATCCTGTCCTGCTCCTTCTCTCTGAACCAGGCTGGGAAGCCCACAGGGCAAGCTCAGCAAGGACGAGGCTCGGTCTTGCTCACGGCTGCATTCCAGAACACTCTCTGTCACACAGCAGGCGCTCAAAGACCTTGTCAAGCGAGTGGACAGGCCCAGGGATCCAAGAATAGGCCAGACTTAGACATCAGGCTGGCCTCCAAATCCTTACTTCTGTGTCATCCTTACCTTTCCCATGGAATGTTTGTGTCACCCTCCACAGGGAGGACCCAGGATGAGGCGACCTGACCTCCATGGGACTGCCAGGTCAGCACCCGGGTCCTGGACCTGCCCGAGACTCCAGTGGCCTTCATATGTGGCTTGTCCTACCACACTCCTGGGGGAAGTGGGGCTGCCTGGGTCCCCCTCCAAGTCTGTGTGTCTCGCTCTTCAGAAATCAGAATGGAACCAGAGAAGGGTTAAGGCTGAGGAGGGCTGGGTTGATCCGAGTACGTCCGCCTGTGTCTTTGGGTGAGTCACTTTAGTCCTTGAGTCCCGGCTTCTCTTCATCCACACGGTGGAGGTAACGGCCCAACCTTGAAGGAGTCAAGTGGGGAAGGACAATGGAAGTGTGCGTCTATGAGCCCTTGGACACGGGGCACGTGGGGCTTGTCGCTCTATCATCATGACAGGCTTGAGTCAGTCCCTGTGGCTCCAGCACCCCACTCAGCCTCCCGAGGGGTGCTGACCCGACGCCCCAGGCATCTGCGGGGAAGGGTGTGCATCTGCCTCTTGTGACGCTCCCTCCCTGCATTTATCTCCTCGCTCCTGTTATGCACGGCTTTTCTCAGTGATGTTTCACAGCTGCCTTTTAGAGTGAAACAATTGGAAAGCATATTGGCAGCCTCTGGAATGTGGACCATGTGGACCCAGATCAACGCAACAAAGAATGTCTAAGATCGCAGACTTCTTGGGTAGGGAAAGTTTCTGAAAGAGCATTTTAACTCATGTCCCTGATTTTGAATGGGCCACCATTCACACCGACCCAACATCATCAGCCAATCCAATGTAATTCACCAATCCAGTGTAATTCAGCCATGGCGTCTGTCTTGGATGGGAGGGTGACTGGCTGGCAAGAGGCAGGCAGTGAGACAGGAGAGGGCAGTAGTGCACTGGGTTCTGACTGATGATCATCTCGGGTCAACATGAGCCAAGTCATGGACACCACGGCTGCCAACAGATGGCCTGTCCCCCGTGGTCACATGCAAAGTGAGCAGCCACAGGTAGTCACCACCACCCTGGGACTTGGGACACCGTGGGTCATACTGACCCCTGTCATCCCAGACCCCCGTCCTTCCTCCAACAAGTGTTTATCATACAACATCTTCATGGAGACCCTATGTCCTGAGCAGGGAAAAGACGGGGTCCTGGGCTCCAGGTCTCAATCTAAATGTAGATAATATCTATATTTAAAAATTCTAAACTAAAGCATTCAATGAGCTCTCAACGCATGTCAGGCATAATGCTAACAATGGCAGGAGGTGGGAGGTATTCTCGTCCCCACCTTATAGGTGGGAAAACCAAGGCACAAGAGGTTAGGTAATATCCCCAAGGTCACACAAAACAAGACTCTCATCCAGGGCTGGCTGTCCCAGAACTTGAGCTCCCACCTGCTGCCCTGCACTGAGAATAACAAAAGCCAGCCTGTGTTAGTTTCCTGTTGCTGCTATAACAAATAACCATGAACCTAGTGGCTTAAAACAGCACACATTTATCCTCTTACAGTTCTAGTGGTCAGAAGTCTGAAATAGTTTTTCGAAACTAAAATCAAGGTGTCAGCAGGGCTAGATCTTTCTGGAGGCTCTAGGGGAGAATCTGTTTCTTGCCTCTTGCAGCTTCTAGAGGCTGCCAGCATTCCGTGTCACCTCATCCCTGCCTCCATGGTCACACTGCCTTCTCCATTGGGTCTCCCTCCATCCCTCCTATAAGGATTTTTGTGATTACACTGGTCCCACCCGGATCACCCAGGATAATCTCCCATCACAAGGTCACATCTGCAAATTCCCTTTTGCCATATAATGCAACTTTCACAGGTTCTGGGCACTAGGATATGGACATCTTTGGGGGTTGATTATTCAGCCAACCACACAGCATCATGCCAGCACAACTTGTGCATTCATGGATTACCCACCATGGGTCTCCAGAGAATATATTGTTCCCAGTTTTACAACTAGGAAACCAGGGGTCAGCAAGACCCACCTGCTGGGTGCAGAGTCAGGGTTCAAGCCCAGGTGTGTCTGGCTCCTGGGAATCCTAGTAGTCCTTGCTCAACCCCCTCACACTTACTCCCCTCCTGTCTTCTCCAGAAGCCCAAAGCCCTCTGCCCCCAAGGACACTTGGGCCAGAGCTGACTCTCATCCTCAGGACTCCCTGGTGGGACAGGAGGGCCAATTCCACCAGGGTCAGCAGAGCCCTTAAGATGTCAAAGCATCAAAGAGCCTCCTGTCTTCTCCAGAAGCCCAAAGCCCTCTGCCCCCAAGGACACTTGGGCCAGAGCTGACTCTCATCCTCAGGACTCCCTGGCGGGACAGGAGGGCCAATTCCACCAGGGTCAGCAGAGCCCTTAAGATGTCAAAGCATCAAAGAACAGAAAATACAAAACATGGTTGATAGAGTTTGGATATGTTGTCCCCACAAAACTCACGTGGAAATGGCCTTGGGCTGCCCCTGGTGGGGCCCAGTGGGCAGTGGGCTCGCAGAGGGTAATCTCTTGAGTATTCTTCCCCAGGCAGCCTCTCCAGCAACCCATCTTAAGAGCACCCAGGCTTTGTTCTAACCAGGTGTGGAAGACCCACAGGCACAGAAAGTGCCACCATGAAGGAAGAGTTCTGTTAC
>NW_007734766.1:5583-6757 GCF_000696425.1 Galeopterus variegatus
AACCAGGTGTGGAAGACCCACAGGCACAGAAAGTGCCACCATGAAGGAAGAGTTCTGTTACAGCAACAGTTCCCTAGAAACAGGAGGCAGGCCACCCCGCCAGCGAGGCCTCAGGGGGAAACACCTGGGTTGGTCAGGAGTCAAGGGGGGTGGAACGCGGGCAAAAAACCCATTGTGGTTTCTGAGGAAGGAATGGATAAAGCGGGAGATAAATGTTTAATTGAGTCCCCCACATTTTATGTGTCAGAAGCTTGATCCCCACTGTGACTGTTGGGAGGGTGGGAAATCCTGTTTTGGTGATTGAGAGGACTGATCCATTCACTGAGTAGTAAATTGATAGTAAATTAATGGTGGTCGTGGGTGTGGTTCTCAAGGCTTCAAAAGGAGCCAGCTGAGAAAGTTAGTTCTCGCGCTCTGTGCTCTGCCGTCCTCTGCCATGTGAGACCCCTGTGTTGCTGTAAAACCACCACCAAAGACCCTCACCAGATGTGTTCCTGGACTTTGGATTTCCCAGCCTCTGAAATGTTAAGCAATAAATTTCATTTGCTTACAAAGTACCCAGTTCCAGGTATTTTGTTATAAGCAACAGAAACAGATACAGCAAGGTAGGCAGGCTTAGGATTGGCAAGTTTGAATAATCTCAGCAGGGCTCTGGGGCAGAGAACCTGGCCCTGGGGGGATTAGGGCAGGTGGATGGTGGCCTGGAGGTCAGAGCCTGATAAGGGAGGTGATTGGGGGTACAGGCTCTGGATTTTTGCATTTGACAGGCTCTCTACAGAGCTACTTGTTATCTCTAGGAATTGGCCAGGAGGGCCAATTCCACCAGGGTGGGCAGAGCCCCTAAGATGTCAAAGCATCAGAGAACGGAAAATAAAAAACACCGTTGACAGAGTTTGGGTGTGTTGTCCCTCCCAAAACTCAAGTGGAAATCTGAGCCCCGGTGTGGCAGTGTTGGAAGATAGTTGAGTCATGGCAGCGGATCCCTCATGAACGGATTAATGCTTGCCCTGGGGGGTGGGGGTAGTGAGTGAGTTCTCGCTTTATTAGTTCCTACAAGAGCTGGTTGTTTATAGGACCCTGGCACCTCCTCTCTCTCTCTCTCTCGCTTCCTCTCGCCATGTGATCTGCTTGTACCCGCTGCCAGCTGCCTGCCACTTTCCACCATGAGTAGAAG
>NW_007734766.1:7253-22616 GCF_000696425.1 Galeopterus variegatus
ATGTCAAAGCATCAGAGAACGGAAAATAAAAAACACCGTTGACAGAGTTTGGGTGTGTTGTCCCTCCCAAAACTCAAGTGGAAATCTGAGCCCCGGTGTGGCAGTGTTGGAAGATAGTTGAGTCATGGCAGCGGATCTCTCATGAACGGATTAATGCTTGCCCTGGGGGGTGGGGGTAGTGAGTGAGTTCTCGCTTTATTAGTTCCTACAAGAGCTGGTTGTTTATAGGACCCTGGCACCTCCTCTCTCTCTCTCTCTCGCTTCCTCTCGCCATGTGATCTGCTTGTACCCGCTGCCAGCTGCCTGCCACTTTCCACCATGAGTAGAAGCAGCCTGAGGCCCGTGCCAGGTGCAGCCATCCCAGAATCATGAGCCAAATAAACCTCTGTTGTTTATAAATTACCCGTCGCCATGTGATCTGCTTGTACCCGCTGCCAGCTGCCTGCCACTTTCCACCATGAGTAGAAGAAGCCTGAGGCCCGTGCCAGGTGCAGCCATCCCAGAATCATGAGCCAAATAAACCTCTGTTGTTTATAAATTACCCGGTCTTGGGTGTTCTGTTATAAGCAACACAAAAAAATGGACAAATACAGTGGTTAACACACATTTCCTCTGAAATCAGCCCAGGGAGATCCTAGGGCCACTGCTGACCTACACAGAGGCTTTTGTGTGAAGAAACGGTGCCTGACAGGGGCCCGATCCAACCAAGCCAGGGAGGCCCAAATACCTCCCTCGGGCACAAATGGCACTGAAGGGGCCCTCAGGGCCAGAACACCCGCCATCGGCCTGAGTCCTGCTGGCTCACGCTCTGTACACAGATCTAAAATCTCCAAGCGAGGCAAAGCTGCCATTTCAAAACCCTTTGGGGGTAAACATTCTGCTCATAAAATAGCAGCGGGGGACAGAAAGCGTCAGACAGGAACAAATGGTCTCTCAAGAGAAGGGTTGTGTGCCTGGGTCTGCTCCGAGCCCCATCCTCCCACCCCACCCCGCAGCTGCCTGACCAGAGCTGCCACCGGGACCCATCTTTGACCTTTCTTTCCCCAAACAAGGAGGAGACTTCCTTGGGGAGGGCAGCAGCCCCCCTTGGAAAGGGGAGAATAAACCTTCTCCCTTCAATATTCCTCTGAAACAAACCAGAATGGGCATCTCATGCGCACAGCAGCGCGTGATGTGGCTGTGTCGTTAGGGTTGTGGGTCCTGCTGTTGAGGGGGTTTGTTTTGTTTCATTTTGTTTTTTTCCCCCAGCAGAAGAATGAAATAGTGACGTCCTAGCCTCCGGGTGTGACATGTTCTGTAATGGGCAATTTCAAAGCAGAAAGGTCAGCCCAAAGGAGAACGCTGTTTCTAAAGCCAGATCCCACAGAAAAGTAACACCAGGAGGCGGCTCTGGTGCTGCTCCCTGAACCCCAACCAGCCCGGGCAGTGGCCTGGCATGCAACTAGGGTGTGTGAAGGGGCCTCCTCTTTTGCTTTAGCCTCCTCTTTTTCTGACGGATGTTGCTGAACGTCACATTCAGCCGTGGCCAACCTCTAAAGCTCAGATCAAGGGGGTCTCTGTCCACCCCCCCAACCCCAGCCTTTAGGAAGGCTCAGACCCGACGGCCCTATGTCTGCACCCTCCTACTTCCCACAGCCACGATGCCCCCGGCGCTGGTCCCGATGCCACCGTCAGTGCCCACATCTGCAAACAGGGTCACGGCTGGCGAGGACAACAGGCGCAGCTGTAGAAGAGTCTTCAGGCAGCTCTCCCCCCAGAAGGGGTGAGCGCTCCCAGGCTGGGGTGTCCTCGCCCAAATCCAGTGTGGACTTTCACAAGCAGACTGTCCCCAAACCAAAGCCAAACGGCCTCTGTAATCAACCATATTTTCAAATACACATTTAAAAGAATAAAGAGGTTGGGGGCATGGAAAACAGTGACCAAGAAATTTATAGCAGAACAGGATTGGGAAGGCCACAGGCGAGCCTGATGCACCTGCCTTTGGAGCCAGGGTTCCCAAGCCAATGTGCTTATTTGCTGGTCTTTTTCAAACCATATTGGATTTGTTCTGTGCCCTGGTGGCGGCGGCAGCCACTGCTCCTAGAACTGAGGGGGTGCCTAGCGGAAGGTTCCATAGTTGAGGAGACGGCAGCTGGCCGAGGCAGCAGCAACAGCAGCAGCAGGGACTCCAGGGGCCCCTTTGTCTTCCCGATGGCCTGGCTGCTCCGCGAGTTCATTCCCAACAATGCACAAAGCTTCTCAGGAGCTCCCTGCCACCTCCAGATCATGGCGGCACAAAGGCGACCCTTTGACTTTCTGTAACTTTCCTTCTACTTGAGCGGTGGGTCAGGCTCTTGGGAGCAACTGGTCAGTCTGGGCAGAGCAGGAGCAGATGCAGAGTCGATATTAATTATCACAGGATTATTTCTCAGCCGAGGAGGACTGGGACAGAATGCCACCAGGGTAATTCCGGTTGGTTAACTGGGCAATTTAAAACACAAGGCTTCCGAGGCTGGCAGTTCTGCCCGCTCAGGGAACCAGAGCAGTTTAGGAGATGGACGTGTGTTCAGACAGCGATGGCAGGTCCTTCTGGGAGTAGCACGTCAGGACAAGGGGCAGGACACAAGGCGGTTCCAGATCTGCATCTCCTGTCACCATAGCAACTGTGCAGGGAACTTTCTCCTGTCTGGGCCTATCCCCAGCCCAGAAACAGCCACCATGCTGACACACAGGCTGTCCCCAGGACTGGAGAAGGAGTGTGACCCAGCCCCCACAGACAGGTCAGTGGCTCCAGGAAAGCCTTGAGCTGAGGGGTGCCTGGAAACCACGCTCTTCCATTCCAGGCTTTAGAACCCTCCTGGTCGGTGGGGCAGATGGAAGCCGCTCCAGGTGCTTAAGGGAAAGTGTCCACTAGAAGGTGGGGCAGGAGGGAGCGTCCATTCCCAGCAATCGACCAGGTGCCGGTCCCCAGAGGAAGTGTCCTTCTTGGACTATCTCTCAAGGACCTTAAGAAATAGATGCAACACCCCCCACCCTCCGCCCCATAAAGAGCATAATCCAAGACTCACAGAGGTTAATAAATGTGCCCAGGACTAGCCAAGACTCAGCCCCAGGTTGGTCTGTCTCAGAAACCCAGAGAGAAAGAGGCAAAGGTGGTGTTGCTGCTGGCAGTGACCTCAGGTGGCCTCACCTTCACTGCATCTGGTCTGGGGTCAGAAACTGGCAGCGGGCAGGGTCCCCAGAGGCCAGCCCAGCTCCTGACTTGTTTGTTCCCGGACCCCACAAGCACATCCTCCCTCTCCCTACGCACAGGTAGGAACCTCTCCTTCCCCTGAAGCCTCAGGGGTGCAGGCCGTACCTCTGTGGGTGCACCAGCCAAACCCTTGCTCCCCAGGGACACTCGGGCTGACCAAGTTGCTGCTGCCAGGAGGACCGCAAAGTCAGTAGAAGCCACTGCATGCTGCTCGAGGAGATGGGGTCCCAGCTCAAGGGCGCGCCACAGTCTTGAGCCCATGATAACTTCACTCAACCAGAGATCAAGCAGGCTCAGACTGCCGCCTAAAGAGCTATGGCCACCGACCCCAGTGGGAACTGGGGAGAGGCGGCTTCTCGTGGCAGGATAGATATTTACCAGCCCCGCCCCCAGGAAGCCCACCCTGACTTCCTTCCACCAAGGGGCTAGGAGCCCTCCCGGTGCCCTCGGAGCTCCTGGGCCTTCCACCCTTCACACTCTCAACACACCCGAAGGTATGTCAAGATAAAAGAGGCTGCCTTAATCTCATCTGGAGCAAGATGGATATAAAAGCTAACATCACAGTGAATTGTAATTGTCTGTTCACTTGTCTCCCCACAGGCAAACATAGTGTGTTTGCCTTTGCATGCACCGAGCTTGGCGAGGTGCCTGACCATCGTTAGGACTAAAATAATAAATGCTGCAGATCGAATAATAACAATAATAATAACCAACACAGACTGCAGGCTCCAGGCCAGCACTGTGCAGACACTTTATCTGCCTTGGCCCAGTCCTTCAAAGAGGCCCCTACAGCTGCCAGTTCTATACCCACGTTGTGTCTGGCGCTCCGTTGAGAGGGGTTAAATCACTTGTCCGAAGTTACCTGGCCACTCAGGGACAGAGGCTGTGGCATCCCAACCCCCATCACCACAACACTTCACTGACAACACAACCCAGGGCAGGAGGGCTAGAGGAAGGGGGCATTTTGTTTCTATAACATGGAAAGAGCCCGGGGTCAGGAGGACTAGAAACTAGCCTGGCCAGGTCAGCCCCGCATGACCAGAGAGAAGTCACGTCCTCACCCCACCCCACCTCCGAGCTCGCCATTCATAAAAGGGTGTGATATAGGGGGACTTGATGAGAATCCTTATGTGGTCTCAGGGAGCCCTGGAAACTCTCCTGAGCCTGGGAAAGAGGAGGCAGGGGTCAGGGATCCAGCCCAGCGGCCAGAGAACGCAATGAAAATGTGACAATGTTCCTTTCAAGTCTAGGAACCCTGAAAACGGGTGGGGTGGGGATCATGAAAAATCACCACGGGGGGGACTAGAGGGAAGAGCAAGCCCGAAGCCGCCCCTAAACCAGCCCCGCACCCCCATCTGTGTCTGCTCCTTGAGCTGGCAGGTGCCCAGAAGTGTCAGACAGCGTGTCGACACATTGGGCCTGTGGTTTGGTTTTTTTTTTTTTTTTTTTTTTTCCTTTTTGTCTTTTTTCGTGACCGGCAACGGATCGCAACCCTCAGTGTCGCGCCCGTACCGGACCGGGACGGCAACGGGATCGCAACCCTCGGTGTTGCGCCCACGCCTCACTCAGCCAGTGAGCGGGAACCGGTCTGTATGTGGGATCCGAACCCTCGGCGGGAGCACCGCGGCGCCCCCAAGCGGCGCACTGTAGCAGTGCACCACCGGGCCGGCCCCTGTGGTTTGTTTTGATGGACTGATTAAGTTTCATTAAGTGTCTTTAAATAATTAATATGGGCAAGACTACTGGAAACTATGACAATTAAGTCTAAATTAAATGCCACTCTGAAATTTCACTTGCAGGTCTAAATTAGCCATAATCGATTTTATTTGATTGGACTGAACTGGTATTTAAATTTACATTGTAACCAGGGATCAGGACAGAAAATCCAGAGGGGTGGCATATGGACAGCAACTGACGGATTCAAAAGCAGAGGGGCTGTGTCCCGTGGGCTTTGGTCTTTCTTGGTTTGTGGTTCTGTCTGGAAATTTGCTGCCGTGTCCTGCCCGCTCAGTTCCCGCCCCTCTGACTTCTTCTGAGAACCACCCTTCCCCGTCCGGACACATTCAGGTTCCACAAGTGGACTTGTGACTCGGACCTGAGCAGTCGGAGCACTGCATTTCTCTGGGCAGTGATGGGTTCATGGATGAGCATGTGATCCATGCGGACCCAGCAGATGCCAAGGGACTTTTGCAAGTGCCTGCCGGGAGAGAGAAGGTGAAGCTGGAGCCGCAGCAGCCATTTGGCACGGTGAGGGCTCAGCCAACAAGAGAGCAGGGAACAGACAGGAGCAGAGCTAAAGCAAGACGGGGCAGAGTGGCCCGGGGACCCTGAGCCCCTGGCTGAAGGGGCTGGGGGTAAGGATGTGTCTCACATATTTTTAAAGGAGCTTTACTGTAATTTGCTTTGAGATTTATTTTGACAGATTTCACAGCTTTCGTGAGCTGCAAAGAGACTCTAGCCCCATTGCCGAGTCTGCAAACAGACTCTATGCCAGGCCGAGCCATGCTTTCCCAGGAGGAAATTCGGAGTGCGTGGGGGCTGACTGGCTACCCCCAGCTGGCAAGGGGGTCACCCGGCTCTAGAGGACAGAGGGACCCTCCCCACTGTGGCCACCTGCCCGGGTAATCAATGGCACCCACATAGCTCTGTCCACATCAACGTCACCCACATGGCAAAGTCTTCCCTGAGCACTACGCAGTGCTCACAGCTGTCCCGGGGAAGCATGCTAGGCAAGCTGCCACTCTCCCACCGGCAGACAGCGGTTTCTCATCCTCTCCTGCCTCCGCTTCCTCACATGGTGACAATGATGGGCATCATCACCCCGTAGCACTGTGGTGACCACACAGGCCAAGCACTTGGCAGGGGGCCTGGCGTGGCACAGGTCCTCAACACACTTAGCCAGTTAGGGGTCTCTGTGACGGGTACGTGGGCTTTGCCACCTGGAGCCTGCAGCTGGTTGAGGAGGTGGCACTTCTGGGGAGAGATCATCGAGCCTTGCAATACACCCCATCAGTGTCACCCACAGGAAGGGAGATTGAGTGTGGGCTGTGGGCCAGGGGGCTTCTGGAGGGGCTTGGAGCTTGGGTAGGATGCTTCAAGCCCCTCCAGAAGGGGGTGACATTACTGAGGAGGAGACAGAAAAGCCCAAAGGTGGACGCAGCATGGCACATGCAGGGCGGTGACCAGAGCAGCCAGACGCCAGATGGGGGAAGGCCTGCCCTCTCGCCCTGCCCCCGGCTCCTGCTCTAAGAGGCCATGTGGCCTCCAGAGCTGGTGAGAGCAAGGCCACAACTCACAGTCGGGGAGGGCTCACATGACGAGGGGGGCACGGATCCCGCTCTGGCTGCGGCCACCCTGGGTCTGAGCATCGCTGCCGGCAGTGGGCACCAGGGTAGAGGCTCAGGGCACAACGTAAGGAGTGTAAGCAAGGTGCCAGGTGATCGACTGGCTCTGGGAGTTGCC
This sequence comes from Galeopterus variegatus, assembly GCF_000696425.1. Lineage (NCBI taxonomy): Eukaryota > Metazoa > Chordata > Mammalia > Dermoptera > Cynocephalidae > Galeopterus > Galeopterus variegatus. Next base: position 13,948 of record NW_007734766.1, read on the forward strand.
CTGCCCTCCCCAGCTCCCTGCCCTGCCCCTGGGGCCTCAGTCAGGGCTTTGTCCTGGGAATGACTGTGAGAAGTAGGAGCAAACTGCTCTCGGGGGCCGAGCGCTGGGTTCTCAGAACCAGGGCGCGATCCCCAGCCAGCCAGGCACGGCCCCACCGTCCTGTGGCCCGTCGGCCTCTGGGGTGCCAGGACTGCGAGGAGAAAAACCGGTGGAGGCAGCTGCAGGAGCGAGAAGTGAAAACAGAAGCCTCTGCCGGGCTCTCCTGAGCCCACCCACAGCCAGAAGCCAACCTCCTCGCCAGAGACGAGGTGCAGGTGAGCGGACAGGTGGGGCTGGCTGCAGGTGGGCAGCTGCCCCTGCGGGTTCCAGCCCAAAGCCTGTCGCGCCCTGAGCACCATCGGGGCAGCACCCTCAGCCTCGACGCTGTTGGGGTTGTGGGTTGACGAACCTCAGTCATGGCAGGTGGGGGGAACCTGGGCTCCATAGGATGCTCATCTCTACCCCCCACCCACCCACCTCGTGACAACCCAAATGTCCCCAGACATTGCCAAATGTCCCCTGGGGGGGGACAAAATAACCCCAGGTTGAGAAGAACCGGATTAGTGAGAGGAGAGTTAAAGGCTTCTTTTCAAAATAGAAAATAATTCTTGTTTTTATCCCTTCAACATATATACAGTGCCAGGCACTGGCGACAGAGTTCATGGTCTGATCACACGCATCTGTGACAGAAGAGGCACCCAAATGCCTACTTCTTACAATCCCATTCCAAATCTATTTATCATCCTCTTAAATATGAAACATGACCCTTAGGAGCCAACATGCCATCTTCTCCTTAAAATCGTCCCCAAGCTCACAGCTGGGGGCCAAGTGCCTCTGCTGTTCACCCCCAGCAGCCGTGACCACCTGCGCACTCTGCAGGATCTGAGTCTCTGTTCTACGCCCCCTGTCCCCCACCCGAGCTGTCTCCTCCTCCAGGGTGTATAAACCTACACCAAACAAACCTCCTATCTCTTCTCAACTTTGATGTTTGTATAGGTCTTTGGCATTATATGTAACTTATAAAACCTCAACTACATAGGCTTGGGTTTAACGCTAATCTCTTCATTAGCTCACCTCGTAGCCCTGACTCCCATTTAAACTAGACCTTGGCCTCCACCAGCCTCTGCAGGGAAACAACCACTGGAATACAGAGGAGCGAAAGGAAATCCTCGGGCCCTGCACGTCCAAGGGCCCATGTCCTGAGACTGGGCAGCAAGTTGAGAGAGATTTTTAGTAAGTACGTTCCTTACCCTGTATAGACTTTAGAACCTAAACCCACCCCCACCTTGCCTCAGGCTCTCTTGAGTTTGCCTTCAGGTCCCAGGCCCTAGGAGGTGCCCAGCACCCCACAGGTGCTCTGCAAAGGTTTGCAAGCTGGGATTAGCCAAAGCTAATACTGTTGCCTTGTTATTTTTATGAGCGTTCTAATATGATCTGCATGGAATAGTTCCCTGCCTAGGGCAGCCGTGGTCTGCAGCAGTCCTCAGCCAGGAAGTACAGCCCAGGAGGCGGCAGACTCTGCACTTCCAGTGAAGCATCAGAGGACTGACAAACGCCCTGGCACTGCCAGCCTGCACCTCTGCCCCCAAGGATAAGGACCCCACGAACCTCCTACAACACACAAACTCTGATGAAGAAAAGCACCTCCCCTAGTCCCCTTCTAGTAGCAAAGCAGCCCCAGTCACCCTCCAGAGGAAGCTCACCATAGCCCATAAGTCCTGTCGGGTAGGGGCCTTAGGACCCTCCACCCTGTTCCAAGAGCTTCCCCCAAAAGGGGCCGAGGGAGGGTACACATCTGAGGCCAACATGCCAATTAAGTACCCTACACTATTAATTAAAACCTGAAAATGGAGCTTGGGAATTTCACACAAACTCTGATGAAGAAAAGCACCTCCCCTAGTCCCCTTCTAGTAGCAAAGCAGCCCCAGTCACCTTCCAGAGGAGGCTCACCATAGCCCATAAGTCCTGTCGGGTAGGGGCCTTAGGACCCTCCACCCTGTTCCAAGAGCTTCCCCCAAAAGGGGCCGAGGGAGGGTACACATCTGAGGCCAACATGCCAATTAAGTACCCTACACTATTAATTAAAACCTGAAAATGGAGCTTGGGGATTTAATTAACAATCTAAGTGCAAAAAATAGAGGTTTTGTGGATTTTTAACACGTCTATAATCCTTCATTAACAGCTAGAAATTTAGATTGCTATATATAAGTAATGGAAAATAAAACAGAAAAGGCATTCTGAGAGTCATGGTCTCTCTGGCTGCCAGCTCGGTGTGCAGCTCAGAGGGCCACTCCCCGTCCTCTGTCACACCTCCCTGGAGAAAGCCGTGTGAGCCTGGGGTGCCTCCGGATGCCGTGGGCATAGCACCAGGAGCAGGGGTCGTGGCAGACTGAGGCTGGAAAGAGCCTCCAACCCCAAACAAGTGGAGGCTTTAGGACATGACAAGAAATGGATGCATCACCCAAGTCTGCAAAGGTCTGTTCCTCCTCAGCCCCCCCACCCCACCCCAGGGACGGGCAAGGGGGTAGCTGCGGGGACTAGCGGGGGTAGGAGGGGTAAGAGAATGACCTTCTGAGGAGGCACCACTATTGTCCCCTTCTACAGATAAGGGAACAAGCTCCGCAGTGCTGAGCCACCTGCCCCTGCAGAATTCTCCATGGGTCTCTCATGCTTCTGCATATCTCGGAGAGAGGCACCTACAGCTTTTGTTCCAGACTATGTTTTCAAGGATGTTTGAATAGCGAAGACTTGGAAGACAGAGAGACTATCTCCCTCCAGGGCAGAGATAGGTTTGTTTGCACCCCGTTCAACAAAATTGGGGTTCCCTAAGCCAGAGTCCTCAGCTGAGCCACAGACCCCCTACACATGTGGCATCACAGCTGTAGGGTTGGGGGGCAAAGAGGAACCAAGGAGACCTTGAAGCTCAGCTTGCTGCTGTGCAGTGAGTAACAACAACCTCTATCTCTGCCCAGGAGCCTCGTGTCCTCTGCCAGCTTCCAGGAAAGGGTGGAGGCTGACTTGTCAGCTTGAAAACAGGGTAAAATCTCAGATGCTCTACAGCTTTGCCCAAGGTCACATAGTCAGGAAATAAGTGGCAGGCTAGGATTCAATCCACGCCGACTCCATCACCCCAGTATTTTCCCAGGCTGTGAGCAGGGGACCACCTGCATCAGACAGAGTTGCTGAGGTGAGGCAAAGGGTGTTAAGAACACAGGCTCCTGGGCTCCACCTCTGACCTACAGAATCACATCTCCAGAGTAGGATCAGGGGTCTGCACTTCCAGGAAGTCCCCATCTCAGCTCAGAAGCTTCCCCAAGCCTGAAAGCCTCCCTTGCCACCATGCTCCCTGGTTCTCCTGCATGCACACACCATGGTCATCTGCACTTGGGGGGCTCCTGCCCCCAGGTGTTCAGTCTGTCCCAGTCCTGCAGCAGAAAAAGGAGCCCAAGCTCTGCTATGAGAGCCCGAACCTGGCCAGCCTGGAGTATAAATGAAGGAAAGAGTACAGACGAGAAGGGCCAAGAAAAGATGACAAATCAGGAAGGGGCCCTGTGCTGCTAAATGTGTGGCTGGGCCCCTGCAGCCAGACTCTGAGGGCTGGATGCATGGGGTCCCTCGTAGTCGCAGGGACAGTGGGGACTTTGTTTTACTTGCTGGTAGCTCCCCAGTGCCTAGAAGAGCATCTGGCACATAGGAGATGCTCAAAAATTACTGGAGAAATGGAAGGAAAAGAGGAGGGAGGGGGAGGAAAGGCAAGGTGCTCTCGAGGACAGAAGCTGGGACTCTTCGTGCACACCCCAGCGTCCAGGAAAGCTCAGCAAGAAGCAGCATGTCACCCTGCAGCCCACTGGCCACAGACTGTCCTTCTCATGTCTGCAGCCTCGGCAGCCTGCATCGGGCTGCCCTGTAGGAGGCACCCACCCAGTAAAAACCTGTGGCATGAACAAGAGAGTGAATGGACAAGCACATTCCCGCGACATCCGCACCATCCCCAGGTACCTGCAGGTGCAGGCACCAGATGGCGCAGAGGCTGGAGACAGTTGCTGGTCCCCAGCCTGTTCGTGTCGAAGCACATTCCCGCGACATCCGCACCATCCCCAGGTACCTGCAGGTGCAGGCACCAGATGGCACAGAGGCTGGAGACAGTTGCTGGTCCTCAGCCTGTTCGTGTCACTGCAGAGAAAGGACACTCATACAAAAAGTGCCCGACACATGGAACTCTTCACAGCACCTGACAAGTGGGGGAAAAAGCTCAGAGAACAGAGAAATCTTGCTCAAGAGCTGACTTGTAGAAAGCTGGGAGGCAGGAAGATGCCGTGAGCTCTCCTGGCTCCAGACCCAGAGCTCTTCCCCTTAGGCTGACACGAGGGCAGGATTCACCCCACGGGGCTTCCCAGAGGGTTGAGGGCCCTGATGCCGCCTCCGCCTCCGGGCACGGCGTCCTGCCCACCCACTCTGTCTCTGCTGTCTGCCCATGTGCTGCTGCAGAAAACGGGTCCTCGGATCCTCAGCGGCCACCTCCAGGTGGGCCATTAAGGTGCGTCCTGCCCAGGCGCCTCGGGCTGAATGTAACCTTATTAAGCTTTTCTGCTGGCATCAAAGGTTAGCTGCATCTAGGCTCCGCTCCTGGAGCCCACACCCCATGCGGACATATGCTGAATAATTAGAGGGAGGACAAAGTTTCTGAGCAGAGCTTCTGTGACCTCCTCCAGGAAGACAGAGCCCCACGCAGGGCCAGGCAAGAGCAAAGCCTCTGACAGTGTCCAACAGGACCCTGACATCCAGGTCCCCGCCTCTCCTCACCCAGTGTCCTTTTTAGAGCAGCCAGGGTCTGGAGAGAGGTCCAGAAGGCAACCAATTCTGTGTCTCCCAGGCTGAGGTCTGGTTTGCTGAAAACGCACTTGTCTGTCCAGGGACTGCGTTTTTATTGGAATGCTTTATGATGGGTTTGGTTGGAGGGTTTAGAAAGAGAAACATTTTTTTTATAAGCAAACTGTCAGGCTTGACCTCAGCAGCTATCCCTTCAGATGGGTGACAGCTCACGGCCAGCTTCTATCCCCCACCCATCCTGTCCCCTCAGTTCTCATCTGTTCCATCAGGCCAGCTCACCGTCTGCCCCCAATCTGAAGCGCTCACCCTGCAGCCCTAGTCAGCTGTGTGTGCTCTAAGTCTGGGACCAAGAACAGCAGGGCCACCGGGGACTTCTGGTCCTGCAGCCCACAGGCATGTCTTAACCACAGGGAGTGTGCCTGGTGCTGTGCCAGCTCTGCAATTCACAGGTAGGCAAGCACAGGCCAACATCACCCTGACCTTTGAGGTTTGGTAATCATGAACTCCAGCACCGTCACTCATGCCTGTGGGCGTCCTGTGCCCTCCCCAGGTTTCTGCAAAACCTGGAGGCTTCTGCCATCAGACTCCCATCCACTTGAGTCTGGCTTCCTCTGAATACTACAACTCACTGTCCCTCCCATCTCTGGCTGTCCTGTCTCTCATCTCTGGGATGGAGCTTCTCGAGTCTGGACCCCCATCCCGAATGCCTCCCCACACACAGGGCATCTAAGTGCATCAGACTCGAGACTTTCTTCGGGGGAGTTGCGTCTCAGAGTGGGAGAGCAGGGCAAGCCAGAGGGAATCTCAAAAGTCCTTGGCCACCGAGCCACTTCTCAAAGGTTGGGCTTTCTAGAAGGTTCTCCTGAGTAACAAAGCACTTAGTAGCACCCACCTGTCAGACAAATTGGATCAAGGAAGCATCTGGAAGAAAGAAGGACTCAGTGCTCTGGCTTTGGAGGCCCAGCTAGCAAATATTGGCAAAGGAGCTTTGTCCCAGCACCTAAGCCTAGATGGCTGTGCCAGCAGACCACTGTCATGGCCTGTCATTGTCACATTCTGTCATGGACTAAGGGAGGCCCTGACCAGGCTCTGTCCGCAGAGGAGCCCAGAGATGTTACTCCACCTTTAGGTGTGCACTGCTCAGTGCTCAGCTCTCCGCAGCTGGAGAATGCCGGGCAGATCATGGGGGTAGGATGCTGGCTCCAGAATTCCCTGGGCTGGAGTGAGAACCCCTAGCTCTAGGTCCATTCTGGGCTTTAGGAAACCCCAGCCAGGTCATCTCAAACAAGAAAATCCCGAGGACACAAGAGCACGTGACAGGCCAGGAATCACCTGGACCCAAGGAGGCCAATCAGGGCAGCAGGGGTCCCTCAATCCACCCCAGTCATCCACGTGTTCCTTCCTCTCCCTTGGTGTCCCACCTTGGGGGAGATCCCCATGGACACCCAGCCAGCAGGAGTTGTGGCCACCTCCGGGAGAGCAGCCACAGCCCAACGGCTCCGTCCAGAGCACCACCACATCTTTAATGAGTAAATGGCTCTCCTGTCACCTGTACCTTAACAGGCCTGGCACAGTGTCCTCTGTTTCTATTAACCTCATGTCTGAAGTCCTCTACATGATCTGGTTCTTTCCACAGGCCAGAGCAATTTACCTGAATAATTTATGATGGCATAAAGGTGGAGGAAAATTTGGAACCCTGAGCAGCTTCCTTTAATCTAGTGCCACTTAGCAGAATTCCCAGGCAGCTCCCGGCACTTAGAGGCTCAGAAGGGGGGTGGGGGGAGACATCTCCCTAAAGCCAGCTCCTCACTTTCCACTGGTTTCCAATCAACTTCATTCTAAAGCAAATTTAATGTTGGGAATTAATTCAAATGTGCCATCAAAAAAGTTATGTAAGCAGCTTACTTTTAAAGACCAGGGCCAGAGATGGAAACTTGGGAAGCACTTACCTAAGCTCAGAGATAATGAGCTGCTGGGATGGACAGGCCTGTGCCCACCAGGAGGCCTGCAAGTGGTAATGTCAGGAGAAAGCCCCCACCTGGCTCCCACCACCCACCTGCAATGTGGGGGAACAGAGACAGAGGCTCCAGTGCACTGAGATGCAGAACAGGACAGGGGACATTTATAAATCAGACCTGGCCCTGTGCCCACGAGGAGGAACCTTTGCTGACCAGGCACCAGGCTTCCCGGGCCCCCTTCTCCATGCTCTGCCTTCCACCCGCCCTTGCTGGCCCCACCCCCTCTGCCATTTACAAACCTGCATTTTAAACAGCAATGAATTCCTCCTCACTAGTACCTCTTCATTCCATGAGGGAACTTCCTTCCCAGTAGTTTTTATGTCTAAAACTCGAGCTTTCTACTGATTTCTTCTGGGTGCAACTAATTCAATAGAGACTATGTCTTATTCACCATTGTTTCCAGCACAAAGCAGGCACGCAGCAAAACGGCAGCTGAAAAAAGAAAAGCAGATGTCCATTACACATATGTTCAATCTCCCCACTAATCAAAGAAACGGAAATGATAACGAGATTCAAGCTGACCAAACTTTTTTAAAATAAATTAAAAAGATACAATTCCAGGCGGGTAAGGACAGAGTAAGACAGACACTCCCAAACGCTGATGATGGAGATGTAAATCGGCATAACCATCTGGAAAACAATCTGTCACTTTGCATCTATCAGCCAGACTAGGCCAGGTTATGCTACAGAAACAGCAGCAAAAAATCGTAACGGCTCATAACGAAGTGCGGATTCTTTCTCACACTACATGTCAGGAGCAGGGTGGGTGTTGTGCAGGGGAAGGGCACACTCCAGGCATCACAGCATTCCTCACTATGGACCCAAGTTGACGAAGCAGGCAACACCTAGAAATTGCCAGCAAATGTGGAGGAGGAAAAGGCACATGGCAAAACAAGAAGAGACTTTGAAACTTCTGCCCGGTGATGACACACAGCACTTGTGCTCATATTTCATTGGCCAAGACAGTCACAAAGTCTCATGCCTTGACTTCTAGCACAGCTATGTGATAAAGAATGGATGGGTGGGGCCGGCCCAGTGGCGCACTGCTACAGTGCGCCGCTTGGGAAGCGCGGTGGCGCTCCCGCCGAGGGTTCGGATCCCACATACAGACCGGCCGCTCACTGGCTGAGCAAGGTGTGGGAGCAACACCGAGGGTTGCGATCCCGTTGCCGGTCCCGGTCCGGTACGGGTGCAACACTGAGGGTTGCGATCTGATGCCGGACATGAAAAAAGACAAAAAAGGAAAAAAAAAAAAAGAATGGATGGGTGGACGGGTGGATGGATGGACAGATAGATGCATGGATGGATGGATGGGTGGATGGATGGTTAGACAGATGCATAGATGGATGGATGGATGGGTGGATGGATGGATGGGTGTATGGATGGATGGATGGATGGGTGGATGGATGGATGGGTGGATGGATGGATGGATGGGTGTAGGCAGTGCTTGCTGAATGAATAAATGATGGATGGATGGGTGGATGGATGGATGGATGGGTGGATGGATGGATGGATGGATGGATGGACGGGGGATGGATGGTTAGACAGATGCATAGATGGATGGATGGATGAGTGGATGGATGGATGGGTGGATTGATGGATGGATGAACAAACGGATGGATGGTGGATGGATGGATGGGTGGATGGATGGATGGATGGGTGGGTGGATGGATGGATGGATGGGTGGATGGATGGATGGGTGGATGGATGGATGGATGGGTGTATGGATGGATGGATGGATGGGTGGATGGATGGATGGGTGGATGGATGGATGGATGGGGG
>NW_007734766.1:23791-25959 GCF_000696425.1 Galeopterus variegatus
GGATAAGAGGTGAAAGAATAACAAGAGCAAGAGTGAAGACAGGACTAAGAGAAAACCCATAAATGGGAAAAATTAACACACATGGCTCAGAAGGAAAGAATCTAATCTCTTAATGGCTGAATCATGTTGAGACAGAGGGGCAGTTTTTAATGGAAAGTGAGTTGTGCCCCAAAAGTACACATTTGGGGCACTGGAGGTACTCTGGTCTTTGTTTTGTAACTTTAATTCCAGAGAAAGTCTAAAAGTCTCTAGAGAGTTCTCTCCCCCACCCTCCCACCTTTGCTCCCTCCCACTGTGCAAGAACACGTGGACACTTGAACACCAACTCTTTATCATGTGCCACACTGGACACCGAGGTCACAAACACACTTCCCCCCTCAAGATGCCCACAGGTTACTGGAAGAAAGAAACAAATGAGCAAATCTTCATGACACAATGTCATTAAGTACAATGGTAGAGGTAAATCAGGGAATGTTGGGACCAAGAGAACTGCCATCTGACGGTCCTGGAGGATCTGGGAAGACCACCCAGAAAAAGTGGCACGTAGATGGGGTCTTAAAAGATGAGGAAGCGTTGGCCAGGTGGAACACTGTTTATGGGCAGTAAGGAGGAAGTGTATTAATCAGGTTAGAGCAACAGCTGTAACAAACATCCCCAACATGGTAGTGACTTCACCTGGTCAGGTGACCCTCCTGATCACCTCTCTTCCAAGAAGACCATGCCCCTTCCATCTTCTGGGTCCTTGGAGTTGCTCTCCCTTTTTCTAGAAGTTGGAGAAAGAGCAGAGTCGCCCTGGGAGGGCTTAACACACCGGAACTGGAAGGGGTGCACTTTGCACCTTCCAGCCACCTTCCATTGTCCAGAAACCAGGCGCCTGGCTGCCCCAATGGCAAGGAGCTGGGAAATGTCATCTCATCCAGCTGAGCACCCAGGAGGAAAAAGGAAACATCTAGCCAGTGTGGAAATAACTGTACCGACTCCCTCCTTGCCCACCCAATCCAGCCCTGTGCACTCCGGGATGCCACGGCTACCTGCGCACACACCTACCACCTGGTGCCACTGCACCGTCACCTCGGAGGCATCACACTCCTTCCCAAGAGCCAAAGGGCAGATTTTGGAAAAGACTTTACTCCCTGCTCCTGGCTTCTGAGCAAAAATAACACAAAAGAACAATCTGGAAGACCTCATTCTGGATATTTCCACATCAACTAACCAGTCAGTGCCCAGAAGCGAGCAAGTGGAAGGGAAGAAGGTGAGAGGTCCCGCCGCTCTCGGCGGTCCATCCATTTACCCAAACAGGAGACGCTGTGCACCTCCTCTGTGCCAGGCTCTGCTGGCAGCCTGGGATGCTCCATGAAGACAGGAAGACTCAGTTCACTTGGGAAAATGGCAGTGACCGTCCAGTGTGACATGCAATCGTGGGAGTGCATAGAACGAGAGTCCAGGGAGGCCAATGCTTCAAGCAAGTGGGGTGGGGACCGAGATCGGAAAGGTGAGTGCCATTTGCCAGGTGAAGGGTGAGGAAGAGAATTCAAGCCAGAGCCCAGGGCAGGTGCCAGAGCCCAGGGGCAAAAGGAAGCCGGCCTGGGTGACCTCCACACAGAGGGGCTCAGAGTGCAGGGGAGCGGAGGGAGGGGAGGCAGGAGGGGGGTGTGGGCTCAGACAACACGTGATCCAGCAGGGCAGGAGCCAGGCTGAGGACCAGGAGCCCAACAGGTAGGAGCAGCGTGCAGGGGAAGGAGGCTGGGGTCAAATGCTTCTGAGGGCGAAGAGAAGCTCGTGAGTCTGCACCGTAAATGGCTGTCTTTTCTTGCCTACCCGATTAACTAGGAGAGCAAGAGGACGGTTCCATCACAGCACCGCACCCGCCATGGCCTCCTGACGAGGAAGGAGCTGAGACAGGAAACGAGCATGCTGACAAGGGCCAAGCGAGAGCAGCTGAGCCTCCTTCCATCTGCAAAGACGGGAGCGCGTGACTGAAGGCCACAAGATCAACGAGGTGTGGAGAGGCACCTGCCACAGACGTGTCCACGTGTCGCAAGCCTTCCTGGAGCCTCGGAGGAGGACGTCTTAAAGCAAACTAAAGAACACTGGATACTGCACCCACAGCAAAGGGGAGGGTGCCGGTGGGGACCCCAAAAGATTCCAGAGGTGCTAGGACTCGGATG
>NW_007734766.1:26351-36349 GCF_000696425.1 Galeopterus variegatus
GGCTGAGGACCAGGAGCCCAACAGGTAGGAGCAGCGTGCAGGGGAAGGAGGCTGGGGTCAAGTGCTTCTGAGGGCGAAGAGAAGCTCGTGAGTCTGCACCGTAAATGGCTGTCTTTTCTTGCCTACCCGATTAACTAGGAGAGCAAGAGGACGGTTTCATCACAGCACCGCACCCGCCATGGCCTCCTGACGAGGAAGGAGCTGAGACAGGAAACGAGCACGCTGACAAGGGCCAAGCGAGAGCAGCTGAGCCTCCTTCCATCTGCAAAGACGGGAGCGCGTGACTGAAGGCCACAAGATCAACGAGGTGTGGAGAGGCACCTGCCACAGACGTGTCCACGTGTCGCAAGCCTTCCTGGAGCCTCGGAGGAGGACATCTTAAAGCAAACTAAAGAACACTGGATACTGCACCCATAGCAAAGGGGAGGGTGCCGGTGGGGACCCCAAAAGATTCCAGAGGTGCTAGGACTCGGATGGGGGCAGGGGAAGTCCGTGATACTGATATTTAGATAAATTCCTAATTCCCTGGGATCAGCATTCGGGAAGGCAGTTTCTACAGGCTTCCCAAGCAGGCTCCTCCTCTGGACCATGACCACAACCGTGATGACAGCGTCTGTCACCTCCACTGTCCTGAGTAGGTGGGACTGCTCTAGAGGCAGAGGAGAGAGGTTCGCTCGTGGCAGCAATGGATGCTGTCAGGTGTGCAGGCCCAGTCCCCGGAGCCCACGTCTCACCCACTTGAGACCCCCTGACTCAGTGAATCCCCAGTACACTCAGAAAACAAAACCCAGCATTTTCAAAGCCAAAGAATCACCATGAAGAAGCTTAAAGTACATTTCCAAAATGTATAAGAAAAGACTCCGTGAGTGCTGGTCTTTGAAACAGACTCTGCAGGGTTAAACGCCAAGGCTCCCTCGCACAGATGAAGGAACCCTAAGATGCTCCAGCCGAGTTTCATCTGAACAACAACCCAATACGCAGCTTGAAAACCTATCAGGCATTTGGGAAATACGTGGTTTATCAGGGAAGCCCAAGCTAAGAGGAAAGCAGGGAAACGACGGAGGCAGACCGGGGAGGGCTTCAGACTTCCAAGGGGCTCACTGCCGGAGGGGCCCCTGGGGCCGACTCATGCGGTCAGTCCCAAGGCAGGCGGGACTCCCTTCAAGGCTCCTCACTTTCCACATCTGAGGACAGGAACTGCTCCCAGCACCCGTGGAAGGGCGTGGAGGGGCGTGGAGGAGGTCGGTCTCTGCACGGCCTCTGGGTTCTGCAGGGGCTCAGGTCCCACTGAGGCTCCTCAGAGCTGGAGGCTGGCCCCTCCACAAGCCCCCTCACTCACCACCTCCCCTGAGTGCAGAGCTGGCGGGGGGTCCACAGCCAGCCCAGCCGACAGCTCCCCCGTCAACCTCTACACGCCACGGAGCACGTCACAGGTGCAGCACAGGAGCCTCGGCCTCAGGGAGGAACTCCCAGCCTGTCAGGAAGGCAAACCCCCCACACGCGAGTGCGGTGTCCGGGGCCAGCATCCCTCTCTCCCGCCCGCATGATCCTGGGGACTGGGCATCAGTGCTCACTACCCCACCCCCACTGAGGAAGACCACTGTCCCCAGGCCCTGCAAGGCCAGCCCGTCCTTCCCTAAGATCTGCTGTGCCAACGCGGCCGCAGGAGCCCCAGTGAGGGGGCTCCAAAAACACTTTCTGGAGAAAGGGTGAGCCTTCCCTGCTCACGGAGCCAGCCCAGATCCACCTCCACACGAAGCTGGACAAGCGTGCACACTGGCCACCAAGCCACCCGTGCACGTGTCTGTGTGTGCTCTTTCCTCTTCCCTTCCTTCTGTCCTTCGTCCTTCCTTCCTTCCTTTCCCTCCCGCTTCCTTTCATGTATTTATTTAATTCCACTCAAGCTACACTGACCCTTCAGCTGAAAGATTCCCAGCCAGTCCGCACAGGAAGCAGCGAGGCCACATCCCGGCAACGTCTGGTGCTACTGGGGAGGCCTGACGCTGAATGTATCTGGAATTCAGAGAAGCCAGAGGTCAGAGTGAGTGCCCGACTCCGCTTCCAGCTCAGCCCCTCCCTGGACCTTAATCAACCCCAGGCCTGAGCTGAGTCCAGAATCCGTCTCCTGCCTGAGAGTCAGCTCCAGTGACCACCTCAAGCCCCCGCCCCGCTACACACACACAGAGACACACACAGAGACACGCAGGGACACACAGAGACACACTGAGACACACACAGAGACACACCCGACAAGACACACAGACATAGAGGCACACAGACACAGGTGGACACACAGAGACACAGAGACATACATAACAGAGACACACACACAAACACACATAACAGAGACACACGGACACATACAAAGACACACACAGATACACAGAAACAGAGATACACACAGAGATACACAGAGACACATAAACACAAGGGAGACATACACATAGAGACACAACAGACACACAGATACGCAGAAACACAGACATACACACAGACACACACAGAGGCACAGATACACACGCACATGTGTGATGCTCTAAAGACTCAGGCAGGGCGGTCCAGCACCCAGCATGGCCTCCTCCTGCCTGTCTGGCTGGACAGGGGCCCTGAAGCCAATGTGGGGTTGGGGGAGACAAGTGTGCACAGGGAATCCACATTCCCTCCCAGCACTGGCTAGAGCATCCCAGGCAAGGCTTCCCCAGGCTGAAGGGGGCTCTGTGCAGGAGGACGGGCCGCAGCGTTGGGTCCCACGCCCACCTCCTTCCCTCCCTCCTCCCACCTGCCACCTCCAGGCACCACAAGACAGAGTTCTGGTGACAGCTAAAGACACAGGCAGAAACCCACAAAAAGACTCACACACGTGTATATTCCAGGGAAGAAGTAAAATCCCTGCTCCCATTGCCATGGCAACCCAACTCGGAGCTGCAGCAAGAGCTTTAATTGGAAGTGCTTATTTGGCTGAAACCCCAGGAATAATCAACAGGAGATTAGAAACATTAAAAACCAGCAGGAGCCACAGAGCATCTTGGAGAAGATGATGACAGAAAGGCCAGTGCCTCTGAAAACTCTATCGATGACCGTACCAGTCATCAGCAGTGACTGAGCACACGCGTCACGCCAGGGCTGAGCCAAGGGCTTTGCACGCGTCATCTCACTGAACGCTTCCCACACTCTCCAGTCGTTTCTCCCATTTTACAGATGGGAGCTTTCCGAAGCTCAGAGAGGTCAGGAAGACCACACAGGATTTAAAGCCAGCTCAAAATGACTCCAAAAGCCACCATGGTCATCAGCACTGTGCTGTGCCTTGGGTCTCCCTGGAGGCACCAGTGTGAGGTCCCAGGACCCCTGCAGGCTGCAGCTCTTTCAAGGCAGCTGATACCCCAGGGCAACCCAGCCCCAAAGCCCACAACTCAACCGGCAGGAGGGCCTGGCCAGGAGGATCTCCAGGACACCAGCCAATGCCTGCATTCCAGTCACTGCTGGCTCCATCTCTCAGAGCCTACCCGTGTCCCGTGTCACTGGTCACTTGCTCTCTCTGCTGGGCCACCAGTGTCCACCCTCCAGCCTGCCGTGGGCCTGGTGACCCCTGGTGGTAGGCATGGGGCATTGCACCGAGTCCTGGGCTTATTCTCAGGCCCCAGGGAGGGAAGGTGTGGGTCCGGGAGGCTCCCTGGGGAGATCCCCTTGGGAAGAGCTCGGGGTGCCAGAGCTGGGCAGGGAGGGCAGCTTCGCCAGCACAACATCTTTTGCAGGTGGTCAGGAGGGAAGAGTGAGGCTCTGGGGAAAGCTCCCCTATAATTGCTCCCTTTCATGCTGAGGCAGCAGCAGGCGGGAGAGGCCAATTAGCACCCTGGCATCTGCTGGGCACCACAACACTGCCATCATCCACGAGGAACTGGCTAACACCAATTCCTACTGTCCTTCCCAGAGTCCAGTAAAGGGGAAGTACAAGCAAAGGATGCCAACCCTGGCACGGTCCTGGACTTGGGAGGACTCAGCCAGACACCCCATATATACCTCCAGAGCCACTGACGACAGCACCCGGCCCTGGGCCCTGAGCCCTGTGTCCCAGTCCCAGAGTTGGCGTCACCGTCGCAGCTCCCCGGGAGCCACCATCACTCCAAGTGCCCGGAACTCTGGTTCTGGGGGCTGCACAGTTTCTGTGAGCAGACGGTGCTGGGCTGCAGGGGTGGGCTCTGCGGTGCTGAGCAGCCACCATCACATGGGCGCAGAATGGAGCCCACCACAAAGGCAGGCTGCAAGAAGGATATTTTCACCCAGACGTTCATCCACTAAGCCATTTGAATGACTCTCTTCTAAAGCAACTGGCATTTACTCAGCTGGCGTCTTATTAAATTTCCCCCCTCTTGAACTACCTGAATATGCAAGTCACTGTTATTCCAAATAAGAGGACCGACAACTCGCAGAGTGAGGGCAGCGCGAGTGACTCAGCCCGCGTCCCACCCAGAAGTCAGAACGCCAAGGGCCAGGGGAGCCACAGCCACACCTGCAAAGCTGTCAGTCAGGAGCCCTGAGGTGCCACAACCTGGCTGCTCCTGGGTCCCTGAGCCACAGCCCAGTCTGAGGCCAGCAGAGGCCCCAGGGCCAGGGGGTAGAGCCAGCACAGGGCTCAGAGGGGCCCACAGTGCCATCCCGGGGCTGGGGCTGGGCAGCTCTGGCATGGGATCGAGGCCCTGCTAGAGGGAGCCATGGGCTATGGTCTCCCATAGGCCCCTAACCACATCAGTGTCACATCAGCATGGAACCCTTGGGACACCAGAGACATCTGAGGGGTCCCGCTCCCTTAATCAGACATGAGGAAACAGTGTCCCCCTCTCCCCACACAGGCTTGCCTCTTGGGGACAGCTGTAAGTGACCTAGGCAGTTGGGTGGGGACCAGGGGCTCCCTCTGCCACATCCCTAACAGAGACGTCAGGACAGGCTGGCATGGCTGCATGGGTGGCCGTCCCCTCTCACTGGCTGTGTGCAATCCAGAGGAGGGGCCACAGAGAAAGAAAATCAAATGGCTCCGAGGCTCAGAAACCTCCAAGTAGCCCCCAAAGTCTCAAAGAAGAGCCACCTCTCTAAGAACAACTAGCACAGAGAAGGTGCCAGTCGACTGATGGGAGGAGAGGCGAGAAGGACAGGCAGGGATGGAAGGAAGAGGGGATGGTGGGAAGGACATGGGTTCTGGAGGCGACGGGCCTGGGTCTCACCCTAGCCCGGCAGTCTACAATCATGCGACTTTGGGAAGTTCCCCCTCGGGCCTCCCTTTCCCCATCTCTGAACAGACTCGGCAGCAGCTGCCGGGCTGCTACAGAACTAACCAGGATGTGCACTGCACAGCGACCGTCCCCTCCGGGCTGCCGGGCAAGGCTGGGCTGAGCACGCTCCTCTACCCAGTCTGGCCTTGCGTTGTTTGGCTTCTGCTTCTTGGTTGAGCGAAATGGATCCTCCGCACCCCTGGGACTCTGGGACACACTGTCCCTCACCCTGGAGGTTGCCGGGCTCTGGGTGGCTCTGAATGAAAGACGACAGGCTCCCAGGGCCTGGGGGAGCTGACCGGCAAGCTCTTCCACCTGGCTTCCCTCCAGAGCTCAAGTCATGTCTGTGCCATCAAATGGGGGATTGGGGGTCCTTGCAGGGGTCCCATGTGTGGGACCAGGGCAGCTTCTACAGGACAGTCCTCAGGGCGAGCTGAAGGTGCAGGACTGCAGGCCCCACTGCACACTGGAGCCTTTCACGACCAGTCACTGAAGGCAGCTCAGCCCCAGGAAAACGGGAGCCCAGGAAGCGCACTGACCAAACCCCCACCGTGCCTCGAGCTTCCCCTCAGGGCACAGCTTCATGGCTCAGTTGCTCAGCTCAAGGTGCAGAGGCCAGGCATTTAACAAGGCTCCACAAATACATATTGAGCACCTGCTGTATGTATGCCAGGCATATGCATCCAAAGGAGCCGTGACCGGCACAGACTAGACCCCTGCCCTCCCGAGGCTCACAGCTCAGCACAGGAGTTGTGGAGTGAACGTATGAGAGAGGCAAAGAATGTGCCACAGAGTGACCAGTGCACGAGAGACAGACAGACAGAGTCAGAGACAGACAGAGACAGAGAGCCAGACACAGAGTCAGAGACAGACAGACAGACACAGAAATGAGACAGAAACAGACAGAGACAAAAACAGAGAAAGACAGAGACAGAGACTGAAAGAGTTACAGAGACAGAATCAGAGAAGTACAGAGAGAGAGAAACAGCGAGACAGAGAGAAAGGGACAGTGTCGAGCTCTTTTACCTGCTGGTAATCCTGCCGACTGGGCCAATTGTCGAGCTAGGGCTGGGTCTGGAGCTAACAGACCCCTCAAGCCCGTTGTCCAGACTGGGTCACAAACCCTTCACATGCCAGGCTGGGTCACCAGACCCCTCACACGCAGGTCTATGATTTAGGTAACTGGCCAAAAGGTCCTTGAAAGCTGTAGACTCGAGAGCATGGCCACACGTGCAGTGGCCACCCGAGGCAGACACCAGCCAAGCCATGGCACAGCGCATGCACTCTAACTCTTCCCCCCCACACACAATTTGCTTACAAACAGTGAGCCGCACCACCCCCAACTGTACCTAAGGCGAGGGGACCTGATTAAATTATTGTATTTTCCCAACAGACGGACACAGAGACACAGAGACTGAGACAGAGAGACAGAGAGAGGCAGAGACAGAGAGTGGCTTGGAGAGAGGTTAGCCTGGGACAGTGTGTGCTGCAGGGACACCGAGGATGGCAATGCTGAAAACAAGGACCCCAGGAACCAGTGTCCGGAGCCTGGGGAGGGCCGGGCACAGCTGGGAGCTTTGCCTGCACCTTCTCAGGTAGCTGCAAAACCATGCTGAGAAGCAGATGCTCGCACAGCCCTTTCTCTGCAGATTGAGGTGGGGGCTCAGAGAGGTTAAATCCTTCTCCAGAGTCACAGGCAAGTAGGAAGCAGTGCTGGGGTGGAACCCAGGCCCTCTTGATTCTGCAGCAGGAGTTTATCTCACTTTTTGGAAGACCTGCTTCTGTGCTACGAATTATAAGGACACGGTCTTACTGGATTAGGGCCCACCCTGACGACCTCACGTTAACGTGATCACATCTACAAAGACCCCATTTCCTGTCTGACAGAACCCCAGGCACAGGCATCATTGGACAAACAGGTTTGCCCTAGAAATGCTTGCCATCTTTCCCCCACCTGTGACAGAGCTCCTTCCAGAAAGACAATGTTATGGGGTGAATTATGTCCCCCCAAAAGATGCTGTAGTCCTAACCCCCCGGTACCTGTTGAATGTGACCTTATTTGGAAGTAGAGTCTTTGTAGATGTGATCAAGTTAAGGTGAGGTCATTATGTGTCCTTATAGGAAAAGGAATTGGACAGAAACACACACAGGCACCCAAAACAGATTCTTCCTCACAGCCCCCATAAGGAACGAACCCTGTCCGCACCTTGATCTCAGATTTCTCCAGAAGTATGAGACAGTAGATTTCTGCTGTTTAAGCCACCTGGTCTATGGCACTTCGTTACAGCAACTGAGCATACTAATCCACACGACCAGACCAGGGTTTCTAGAACCAACAGAACCCAGTAGAAACTCTGACAAGTGGAATAACCGGCCACCCATGCAATGATCTCGGAAAACACCAGCAGGGACCCTGCACCTGTCCACACAAACCCAGTCGCACGTGAGCCCCAGCTGTGTCCTCAAGCAAAAGAGCTGCCGCCTCCAGACTCACTCTGGGGAGAAGCCCAGCCAGGGCTGACCCTTGAGAGAAGAATCAGGAAAAGCAGCTCTGAGATAGGAGGTGCTCAGTTTCCCTGGGCTAGGGTTTCAGGACACGCCTCTGGGTTTCCAGCCCTCCCAGGTCTTGGGCCCCCTCCTCTGAGCTCTACCCTGGAGGAAAGTTACTGTTGCCAGTTAGACCTATTTTCAGCACCAACCCTGGAAAGGTGAGACCACAGGGTTTGCTTATGCAAATCCAGTGGCTGGGCATGCTCAGTCGAGAGCACAGAACATTCTTGAACATGCCTGGTGCATGTGATCGGTCCTGACCAATGAACATGCTCCAGGAAGAGACTGACTGAGCATGTGCAAGATGAAATGTTATATAGCTGGGAACCACCCCCTTAATTGAATGTTCGTTAGATAGAGAAACTATAAAAGCCAAATCCCAGGCAAATGCAGGGGTGTTGCTCACTTTCCTGGAGGCAACATGCATTTTGGGGGTTGAGGTGTGTCTGCTCTACTTTGTGTCTAACTTCCTTGCAGCAGCAGCTGCTCGCTCTCCTGAGCCAGCCTGCTCTCTGTACTGAACTGTAAGTGTGTTTTCCTTGCTTTTGTGTTAGACTGGATATCTGTACTGAACTTACTTTAGTGTTAAACTTGGTGTGGGCCTGCTCGGTCTCTGGAGCATGCTGCACTCTCTGCATGGAACCTGCATTTCTTATCTGTTGTATTAAACGTGTTCTCACTGTCTATTGTGACTCTGCCCTTGAATTCTTTCCTGTGGCGGAGTCAAGAACCTGGTAGGAGAATGGGGTGGGTTGAGGCTGGCGATCGGGTCCCCCAGACCCTACCTCCGACATCAGCTCTTCCCTGAACCCGTAACACCTAGAACTTCTGGCCGGAATGCCCCAGAGTAGCCCAGGTTGAGGACAGGGACAGTGGCGGGCGGACATTCCCACAGACATCTACATCAACCCAGACCGGGAAGCAATTTTTCAAAAACAGAGTAAGACTGAGATGCTTCAGGCGCAGGCATTTCCCAGGGTCACAGACTGTTTATCTGTTCATTCTAAATAAAGGCTCACATCTGCCACCCGGATTCAGTTTGTGCCACTCCTAGAATGCCGGCAAATTTCTGTTATTGAGAGAGAAAGCTCTCAGAGTTGGATATTTGCAAATTCTATGCAGATCCCACTTTTCCCCTCTCAAACCGGCTACTTAAAGAGCTGTTCAGGTAGAAGGAATGTTCCAATTAGAAATGCTAAGTCGCCTGTCTTCATTCCAGGGACAAGAGCTCCCTCCTTTGTCACCTGCTGGCCACGCGCACAGAAGTGCCTGCTGTTGCTTCACAAGCCTGAGCTGCGGGGGCACCCTAGGCCCAGACACCACTGGACGGTGTAAGGCCATGCGCTGGGTGGGGGCTCATGGCTCCCCCAAGGGTCCTGAATGCCATCCCTGAGGCAGGGGAGAGGGGCGTGGATGCAAAGACAAGGAGGCTTGACCATGTGTGTTCACAGCACAGTGGGAGACCAGATGACTCAGTGATCTCAAAGGACTGGAGAGAGTGGAAATGTCCCCCTAGCTCCAGACAGCAGGGACACCACACCCTGGGGCCATGGGAAGCAGGCGGAGATGTCCAGAGCTGTGGGATGAATTGAAGGGACCAGCTTAGCCCGAGAGGCTGAGTAAGAAGGGAATGCAAAAGCCTGCTTCCTGGACAATGAACTCAGAGAATGGGTCCTGACGTCCCTCACCCAGTGCCAAGAAATATCGGCGAAATCCAAAGCCTCAGCCCTTCGTGTCTGGGGGCCTCTGGGTCTGAATCAGGCATCCACCCTTCTAGCGCTAAAGCAGTAACTAGATGAATACAAATCACTGTGTCCTTTGTACCCTGTGTTGACACTTCCGATCTGCTGCCAGGGCAGCATATGCTAAGGGCCCGGAAAGATTCATGGACAAAATGAAGAGAAATCAGGAAGGATCTGAATGAAAGCTGAAAATCAGACTGATGGAAAAGACGGACTAACGTTTATCTAAAAGTTTCTCTTTAGACCACAGATGCTGCTGAAGCACACGATCACCCCAGAGGGAGACGCCACCACCGGTCCACTGAACAGTCAAGAAAACCAGAGCCGAAGGAGCAGCATCGTTTCCTCAGCTTCACAGTGGTCTGGCCAGGAGGCAGCCCCAGCCCCCGGCTCAGAGTCCTGCCCACGCTCTCCTGGGTCCTGAGCCTGCCCGAGCCCGTCG
>NW_007734766.1:36407-44481 GCF_000696425.1 Galeopterus variegatus
TCCTGGACAATGAACTCAGAGAATGGGTCCTGACGTCCCTCACCCAGTGCCAAGAAATATCAGCGAAATCCAAAGCCTCAGCCCTTCGTGTCTCGGGGCCTCTGGGTCTGAATCAGGCACCCACCCTTCTAGCGCTAAAGCAGTAACTAGATGAATACAAATCGCTGTGTCCTTTGTACCCCGTGTTGACACTTCCGATCTGCTGCCAGGGCAGCATATGCTAAGGGCCCGGAAAGATTCATGGACAAAATGAAGAGAAATCAGGAAGGATCTGAATGAAAGCTGAAAATCAGACTGATGGAAAAGACGGACTAACGTTTATCTAAAAGTTTCTCTTTAGACCACAGATGCTGCTGAAGCACACGATCACCCCAGAGGGAGACGCCACCACCGGTCCACTGAACAGTCAAGAAAACCAGAGCCGAAGGAGCAGCATCGTTTCCTCAGCTTCACAGTGGTCTGGCCAGGAGGCAGCCCCAGCCCCCGGCTCAGAGTCCTGCCCACGCTCTCCTGGGTCCTGAGCCTGCCCGAGCCCGTCGTTGGACACTCTGCCCGGCAACCCCAGCCATGGCTGGGAAGCAGTTTGGCAAAGCTGGAAGATGAGGGATGCCTAGAGCTGAACGGGACTGAGGGAGCCTCAAGCCCAATCCCCACTTCACAGGCGAGCAAACTGAGGCCCCGCGAGGAGGACGCGCTGCCCAAGTCAGCAAGTGCTGACGCCGGGATGTTCTCCGTCCTGGCATTGCAAGCAAGACAGCAGATAAGCCAATGCGAAACCCCACTTCTAACCAAACCCTCGCAGTGAACGAGCCGAGAACGGAGGCAAGCCCGGCCTGCTTGGGGTCTTGGGAACATGCTGGTGGGATACAAGGCCCTCCCTAAGGCACAAACCCCGTGAGGGACCGAGCCCCATCCGAGAGCAGGACCACGGCCGGAGCACCCTCCCTCCTAGACGCTGGGCTGAGGCGCTGACCAGCCTGCGTGTCCGGCCTCTCCACAGGCCCCTGGAACCAGCACTGGGCAACTGGGCAGCGACCCTCTACCAGTGGCCACACCGGCCACTCCTCGAAGGAGGGTTTGGGGCTGCTGGGGGGCTGATTGACTGGAACAGAAAGCGTCGCCCTGGTGGGGGTTCCGTTCATTGAGTTTCAAAGTCATAAGAAATAGTCCTCCGCTCTTTCATAAAATCTCCCTTTCCAGGGACACTTAGGTCCAACAGTGGGCCAGGCCTTAGGAGGCCAGGGAGAAGACCACCAAGGTCACCTCGCCCTTGCCAAGAGCTTCATGGTCAAGATGTGTCTTTGTGCCCAATTCAGAACTAGGCGTTGTGTCCAGAGAAACTCCAACAAAAGGTGGGGAGTGTGACCCCAGACGTTCAGGGTCCCCTGCCCGACTTGTCTGAAAGCTTCTGTTTGAGCTTTGAAAGTGTCAGGCTAATTTTGCATTCCACGCCTCATAGATCTACAGTTCTTAGCAGCAAAATAATTCCACGACCCTAAATCCTGGCCAAGGATGGAAGCTGCAGGAGGCGCCTCATTCAGATGGAAGCAGCTGCAGAGCGAGATTCGCCGTCCCCCGTCTGGCGCGTGTGCTGGTCAGTGTGCGCTCGCAGGTCCCACAGGCGGGGGCAGGAAGGGGCAATAACTGTGGGCGCCAGAGTCACAATGCCTGAGCTCAAGTCTGGGCTCTGCTATTTTCTTGGCTGGTGACTTTGAGGAAATCAAATCACCTCTCTGTGCCTCAGTTTGCTCATTGTAAAACAGGGGCAATCACAGTGCCTACTTCATTGAGAGCTGGGAGTGTTACCTCACTCAGTGCAGGAAAAGTGCCTAGAATAGTGCTGGGCCTGGTAAGAACTCAATGGTTTTTATGGGAGGGGTCAGTTAGCGACACCCAAGGAAGCTGCCTGGCTGGGGAGGGGGCCTCAGGAGGCTTCTCTGCAGAGGTCAGGAAGCCATCCGGGTCCTGGCACACAGGCACGAGGATGCCCCCCGGCCCTGCTGATCCACGGGTGGGGAGAGGTTGTGATGCCCACACTGGTCGCATCGCTGGACCGGCTCCTGGAGGAGGCTTTCCATCCCTGCTGCTTCCCAGGCAGCACTTCTGAAGCTGGGATTTCACACCAGAAAAGGAGCTTTTAATGACACTGGCTGCCAACCTCTCCCCGTTCAGGGTGAGAGAGGGTGCCCTGATGGCAGCACGTGCCTGAGTTGCTTTGCTCGAGAAATCTTCACCAATGGGGCTTAAGGAGATGCCAGAGCATTCCTGAGCACGCGGCCTCGCTGTCGAGGGCACCACGGCTCTGTGCTCCACGCAGGTGGCAGACGGGCTTCCGCCCTTTACGGACACAGGAAAGCCCAGGCAAAAGTGGCATCCAGGAGGAGGCAGGGCCACAGAAGGAAGCTCCAGAAATCTAAGGGGCACCAGGCGGCCCTGCTCTGACAGCAGGAGCAAAGCGTCAAACCCCACCCCCCAGAATCCCACCCCCAGAGCTGTCAAGAGAGGGGCCTGCACCTTGGGTGGGTAAGGGAGGCCCCCAGCTAGGACAAAGTCCAAGCACAGCTGCTGGGGTTGTCGGGAGCTGGCAGCTCGGCCGCCTTCTCTGCCTTCCTTTGGCGAGAGGAGCCAAGAGCACCCCTGGGTTGGTTCCCGATCACTGCCGTGCAAATGACAGCAAACCTAGTGCCTTAAAACTTCACAAATGTGTCACCCCACAGTTCTGCAGTCCGGAAGGCCAATGAGGTTTCCCTGGGCTAAAATCAAGACATAGGCAGGCCCGTTCCTTCTGAGGCTGTAGAGGAGGAGCCCTGTCCTTGCCTTTCCCAGCTTCCTGCGACATCCCGTGGCTCACGGTTCCCGCCTCCATCTTCAGAAAAAGCAGCACGCATCTCTGACCCCGTTTCTACTGTCGATACAGCTTTCTCTGACCCTGCCTCCCTCGTCCGTTTTTAAGGTCCGCTCAGATAACCCAGGGTCCCATCCCTCTGTTACAGTCGCAGATCAGCAGCCGTAGTTCCTTCTGCAACCTTAGTTCCCCCGGGCCGTGTGTCTCGGTCCATTCGTGCTGCTGTAATAGAATGCCACAGACTGGGTAGTTTACAGAGAATATTCACTCTCCCACAGTTCTGCAGGCTGGACGTCCAAGATCAAGGCACCAGCATCTGGTGTCTGGTGAGGGCTCGTCCGGCTCGTCCTTTAGGAGGACACCTGATCCCATTCATGACGGAGGAGGCCTCGTGGCCTAATCACCTGTTGAAGGCTCCACCTCCTAATGTATCACACTAGCAACACCTGAATTGTGGAGGGGACACATTCAAACCACAGCGTCATGTAAGCTGACAAAGTCACGGGTTCTGGGGATTAAGACTCGGACATTTGGAGGCCATTATTCTGCCTGCCAACATCCCCATGGCACAGATCATGACAACGATAATAATCAACACTTATTTGTGCTTTCTTCTTGCCAGGAACTATTCTGCGTGCTTCAGATACATCATGCACTGTTTAGTCCTCCAGCCGGCCCTATGAGGTAGATGGACCCTACTATCATCCCCTTTTTGTATATGCGGGAGCTGAGACTTGGATGGCTAAGGGATTTGTCCAAGGTGGCCGGCACTCAGGCACCTGGCCCACGAGCCCTGCGTGATAACCGCTCTCCACCCTGAGTCCCGAGAAACCAGGAACACAGCCCAGAGCCCGGAGGCTGCAGAGCTGGAGTCCCTGTGCAAACAGGCCCCAGTGTGTGCTCTGGGGGCCTCGGAGAGCAGAAATGGGCTTGATGACAAGTGCCCAACCCACTGTGAAGGGCCAGCAAAACCTACGCACCCCCAAAACACAGACACCCCAGCACTGTGGCAGCACCAAGGCAGGAGCGCACCACCATCAAGGAAGCTGGCTATTATCTCAGCTGCATCCCCCGCAGCTGCAGGCATTACAGAAGTGAGAACACAGCTTCCAGTGGCAGCTCAGAAGGCGGCTCATCTGGACGCTTGTCACAGCTCCTGGCCAACTGCTACAGCAACTTTTGGTTGTTATTACAAAGTAATAGATGTTTATTGTAGAAATGTTAGGAAATTCAGACGAGCCAAAAGAAGTGGATAAAAATTACCCAAAATCTCGTAACTGCAAATGCACCACTTGACATGTTTTTGTATATCTTTCCAGTAATTTTCCTAAGCATTCGTGTCTATGTTTTCTAAAACGAGCTCTCTAAAAACGGGCTCCCGCTTTCCTTCCTGCTTGGCAAAATGCCTTTTCTCTTTAATGTATCACGAGTATGTGGGGAAGAACTCTCTCTTCTCATCCCGGCCCCACCTCAATCCCTCCCAGGACAGGGAGGCTGATGGGGCCGGAACCCAGATCCCAGCAGGGCCACAATTCCTGACGGGAAAAGTGGTCATGTGTTAATAGCTCATATAGGCACACACATACACATGTACACACACACATACACACACAGGCATTCACACATAGACATACATGCATAAACACACATGCACACACATTATCCAGACATAAGGATACATGCATACATATAATACATATAACACACACATACATGCACATACGTACAGATACATACGCATGCACACATCATACATACACATACAAATACGTACACATATACAAAGTTGCATACACACCAAGTACGCACATGCACACACCCAGAGGCATCTCTCCCTCCTCTCCCTGCTGGGAGCCGTCTCCTGCCCAGGGCTGCCCCTGGGACTTGCTCCACCTGTGCTGCTTGCTCCTGTGCCCCTCACGTGGGCACGCTGGAACTCTCACCCATGGCCTCAACAGTCTGGCCATGGGCAAATCTGACCTTGAGAGAGTGAACGAGCCCTACTGNAATTCCTGACGGGAAAAGTGGTCATGTGTTAATAGCTCATATAGGCACACACATACACATGTACACACACACATACACACACAGGCATTCACACATAGACATACATGCATAAACACACATGCACACACATTATCCAGACATAAGGATACATGCATACATATAATACATATAACACACACATACATGCACATACGTACAGATACATACGCATGCACACATCATACATACACATACAAATACGTACACATATACAAAGTTGCATACACACCAAGTACGTCCCGCTTTCCTTCCTGCTTGGCAAAATGCCTTTTCTCTTTAATGTATCACGAGTATGTGGGGAAGAACTCTCTCTTCTCATCCCGGCCCCACCTCAATCCCTCCCAGGACAGGGAGGCTGATGGGGCCGGAACCCAGATCCCAGCAGGGCCACAATTCCTGACGGGAAAAGTGGTCATGTGTTAATAGCTCATATAGGCACACACATACACATGCACACACCCAGAGGCATCTCTCCCTCCTCTCCCTGCTGGGAGCCGTCTCCTGCCCAGGGCTGCCCCTGGGACTTGCTCCACCTGTGCTGCTTGCTCCTGTGCCCCTCACGTGGGCACGCTGGAACTCTCACCCATGGCCTCAACAGTCTGGCCATGGGCAAATCTGACCTTGAGAGAGTGAACGAGCCCTACTGCAGCCTTGAGCCCAAGCCCTGCCTTCTGGCGGCTCACTGGACCCCCCACCATGGTGGACCATGGCCGGACCAGCCAGGGACTCTCCGTGTGCAGCCCAGCTGCTCCTGCTCACAGTGCTCACACCTCCCTGGGGGGTCCGGGGTGCCCTGGCCATCACCACCCACAAGCCCCCAAGCACTGCATCTGGCAGGGGCCTCTTTCCTGCTGCCTTTTCACAGCATCACTGTGGGAGACTGCATGATACCCACAGTGTAGGGTATGTAACCATGCCCACTGGGGACGAGAGATGCTTCCTGCCTAGTACAAATAGCACCAAGATCAATGCCACATATGTCCATGGCTGTTTCCTAAAGATGAAGTCGCAGGACCCCAGCAGAGGAAGCGCCAGTCCAAAGCCCCTGCACGGCGTGAGCTGGGAGGGCCGGGACAGCTGGGGCACAGGGATGGGCACAGTTGGGAGAGACCAGTGGACAGGGCCAGGCCATGCGACCCTGTGGCCTATGAAGAAGCATGCTTCTGGAATCATCTTTAATCTTTCAGGAAGATCCACTGACAGTTTCCAAGACGATGTTTCTCTAGCCACCATAGGGAGAGAGTTCAGATGGATGTCCTGGCCTAACTCACCCTTCTGCTCATTCTTAATCCTTTTGCTGAGACAGTCTGCCCCATGCAATGTCAGCCTGGCTGGGACAGAACCATACTTGGCTCTTACATTCTTCCTGAATGGCCAGGGTGCAGGCTTCCTGCGGCAGGGTCAGGCTTCCCTGAACACCCTGTGCCTGGCACAGGGAAGGGCCCTTACAGTACAGGTGCAGGTCAGGGAATCCTTGGGAATGTCTTGGTACCTGGACCCACGCCTTGCCCCTTCCTCCTGCCACCACCTCTGGAGAGGGCTTCCCAGGCTCTGAAAGGGGGACAAACCACAGAGCAGCTGGAAGCCAACAAGGGACACACTGTGGAAAGAAGAGTAGCGAGGTGCTGGCAGCAGGAAGGCACAGCTGCCCAGCCTTGTCCCAGAACGTGCAGCAATGGGGGCCCCTCCCCAGAGGCCAAGAAGCCAAGGACACCACCGGTTTAGAGGCTGAAGGCAAAAAGGGGAAACAGGATGTTTTTCTCCCTCCTGGCAGGACCGCTGCAATGCAGGGTCTGGCTCTACTGTTTGACGTTTGGCTGCTGACAGCTTTTGCTGTGCCCCACATCCAGGCACACTGATAAGAAAACCTGGGTGCCCCTCCTCGGGCACTGGCAGGAGATTGAAACCAGGCAAGACCCTTCCCACATAAGAACGCTCTCCACTCCTGGGGTATGTGTCCGGAAACATGGTGGGGGGCTTCAGCAATCTTGACATCAAAACCAGACTTTGGGTGAGATCCCTCCTGCTTTTGCAAGTGACCATAATACCTGTCAACCCAGGCAAGCAAGGCTTTTCCCTGGTCCCCACCTGCAGGGAGCCCCATGCTTTGGAGTCTCTTTCCTTGAAGTTTTCTAAGTCCCCTCTCAGTGCCCAGGACCAGGCAGGGTGCCCTGAGAACAGACCAGAATCCCGGTTCCCATTTCTCCCCTTTGGGGTGCCCTTGACCCAGAGCTGCAATCAACCAGATGCCCCAGGTAGCTCCGAGACTTGCAGCTGTGGGGTCATCCAGGGACCCCATGGCTGAGCCTTGGCTGCAGGAGGGTATCTGCGGAGCTGACCACTCCTGCTGGCCCATGTGGTATATTTGTCGTGGGAGGTGCCAGCTAAGAGCTTTCTGGAGAGTCAACTCAGCCTTATTAGCACTGACTCTTTGAAAGTACTAACGCTGAACGTAAAGTCATTACATAATTACATAAACTGCCTTCAAAATACATGTTTTAATTAACCTTTTTATTTTAGGATAATTATAGATTCACATGCAGTTGTAAGAAATAATACGGGGATCTATGTGCCCTTCACCCAGTTTCCCCCAGTGGCAGCGTCTTGCAAACCTATAATATAGAACAAAACCAGGATATTGACATTGTTACCGTCAAGATCAGAACGTTTCCATCACCACCGTGTTCCCACTGTTGCCCTTCATAGTTTTATATTTTACATTTAAGTCCGTGATCCATTTACTCTTAGTTAGTTTTTGTACAAGGCATGAGATTTAGTTCAAAGTTTAATTTTGCTTTTCTCCACTGAGTTGCTTTTGCACCGTCGCCAAAAATCACCTGCGCATATTCGTGTGGGACAGTCTCTGGGCTCTCTGTTCTGTTCCGTTGATCTGTGTGTCTTCTCCGTCACCTCTGTGACACAGTCTCAATTATGGCAGCCATATAATAAGTCTTACAATCAGACAGATTGATTCCTTCCACTTTATTCTTCTTTTTCAAATTTGTTTTAGCCACTAGTTCTTTCCAAATAAATTTTAGAATAATCTTGTCCATATCTGCAAAAACTTTTGCTGAGATTTTGATAGGAATTGTGTTAAACTAGTGGATTCATTCAGGGAGAAATGACATCTTTCCTATGTTGAGTCTTCCAGTTAATGAACAAAATATATTTCTCCATTTGTCT
>NW_007734766.1:44887-48039 GCF_000696425.1 Galeopterus variegatus
AAACAGTGTAAACAGTGTTGTATTTCTAATTTTGGTGTCTGTGAGTTTATTGCTGGTATATTGAAACACAAGTGATTTGGGGATGTTTATTTTATAAGCTGCAAGCTTGCTGAACTCATTTACTAGTTTTTGGAGGGTCTTTTTGTGAACTCCTTGGAATATTCTACATAGATGATATCGTTTGCAAGCAGGGACAGCTTTACTTCTTCCTTTCTAAGCCATATGCCTTTTCCTTCCTTGTCTTCCCTCACTACCCCAGCTCAAGCGTCCAGCACTAAGCTGAATGCAGTTGGTGAGCGTGGACGTCCGTGCCTTGTTCCTGGTCTTATGGGGAAAGCTTTGTCTTAAGTACAAGGTTAAGTACAAGGTTAAGCTTTGCCGTTAAGTACAAGGTTAGCTGTAGGCCTTTTGCAGGTGCACCTTGTCCAGTTGAGGAAACTCTCCTCTATTCTAATTTTTCTGAGAGGTTTTATCATGAATGGGTATAGAGTTTCCTGTTCAACGTCCTCTGCTCAGAGGGGCTTGCCCGCACCGTCCCTAAGAGAGCACGCGCCCTCTCTCCCAGACCCTGCTTTACTTCTCTCTCTCCCGCTATCCAGGAACCACAGAGAGTGGCACAAGCGTCCTACACGTGCTGCTGGGACAGACATAGACCTCATGGCACCGAGGTGGGAGAGCCAGCCTGTCACAGGTACCCTCCTGACTGGACAAAGACCAAAATACAAAACAGCAGGAAAGGATGGATCAGACCAGACCAAACCCACATGTCCTCCTCCTCGCCGTCCCCCACATCACAGCCGCGGGCCCCTTGCAGGAGGATTACACCAACCACTGGCCAAGTCCCAGTCTGTCGGGGGAGGCTCGAGGCGACTTACGCCCCCTGAGCAGGAGGACAGCCCCCTGGATGACACCCTGGGTTCTCTGGCCACTGGTTCTCTCACGTGTCCCCTTCCATGGAAGAGGCTTGGGGGGGGGGTAATAGATGCCTCCCCGCAAGAGGGCAGGAGCGTCGGTGGCCATTGCTCTGTCCTCACACCCATACAGCAAAGCCCCCCGAGGCCCACCCTCCACCCTGGGCAGGAGCCCCCGCCTCAGCTCAGCCCTTGGTGAGTCGGGAGTCAGCTATTGTTCTGCTTTGTTTCTGCTGTGGTTTGTCTGTTTGCAGGGGATGGGGGTTGTGCTTTTCTTTTTATTAGATCCCTCAACTTACATTATTAATGTGCATATTACAAAAATCAGAAAACACAGAAAAAGGGGAAAAACCACTGATCACTTTAACACCCTAATAAAAATATAAAGTAATGTAAGCTGCATAATAGAAAGCTTAGAACACAAGAGAAAGAAAGAAACTCAGAAGCTGGGTTCAGCTGATGGGCGACGCTTTCTACTTTCCAGCATTAGGTGTTTCTGGGCTTCTGAGGCCCATTTCCGGATGCCCTCTAACCCCTCCATGCCCACCCCCAGCCCTAGGCAACCACTAATCTAGTTTCTGTCTTTACCGATTTGCCCATGCTGGACATTTCATGTTGATGGGGTCATACGCTATGTGGTCTGTAGTGACTGAAATGCCTCATTTCTGTACCTCAGTACAGGCGGACGGCGTGTTCTGTTCACAGTAAGCGCTCCTGTCCCTTCTATTCTTTCTTTGTTATAAAATCCACCATCCTTCCACGGATGAACCAGCACTTGGCCATGTGCAGACTTTTGTAATGAATAAATCCAGGGCCAACCAGAGAGCTCAAGTGGGTCGGACCCCATGTGGACAAGCCCTGTGTAGTCCACGTGGTCCCACCGTGGGAGGTTTTCTCCACCTCGGCACCGTGGGCACTCGGGGGGCTAACTCTTTGTGGCGGGGGCCATTCTGTGCACTACGAGGTGTTCTGCAGCATCCCTGGCCCCCACCGCAGGAGGCAGCAGCGACGTAGGGCGCAGCAGAGCGGTGTGGGGGTGCGGCTCCGGGCTCAGACCACCTGCCCTCCCAGCCCGGCTCTGCCCCTTAACTGCCGAGTCGCCTGGGCATGTTACTCAGCCTCAGTTTCTCCATCTCTAAAATGGGGCTTCCACTTTCCAGGAGTGTTGTGAGGGCCGGATGTGAAAACGGATATGAGTCACTTGGCAAAGGATCCAGCTCCCTGCTCCCCAAAGTCAGCTCTATCATCTTTATCGATTTTGTCAGAGGGACCCACATTTCTAACCATGTTCCTGCCTAGAAACAAAGGAAAGTAGGCTTCAGTGAGACTCCTGCCAGCCCTGGGAGCCCAAGACCCCTGAGGTGGCCACCACCCACGACGGAAACATCCAGCCACAGGCCAAAGGCTGCTCTGTCCCGCAGGCAGCTCCGGGCGTCTGCCCCGCCTCTGACACGAGGGCCTGACCCTTTCAGCACAAGTCAATTCGATGAGAGGAGGAGGCTTCCACAGTAGTGGGACAGCTGTGACATTTCAGCTGCACCCTCCTGGCAGCGGCCTCTAGGACTGGCTGCAGCCAAATGTGTTCTTGCTTTTTCAAAAGGCAAATAAGTGGGTCAGAAGCCAACAAAGGGATCCAGGAGCTGCCTCTGGAGGGTGAGTTCTGGAGGATAGAGTTAGAGACTCCATTAAAGAAGATTTAATGAGTTCGAATGAGATCAGAAACAGGACGAACTCAGGGTGTAAATCAAATATTAATCATCGTAAGGGCAACACTCACTAAGGCATAAATCAATCGCACAGGCGGACTTGCAAACATCTGCCTCTCAAAACTGCTTCCAGAAATCGGGGGCTGAAGAGGAAGAGCGGGAAGTCAGAGTGAGAAGAGAGCATCTCCATGGGCAAGGAGGTGACAGAGGTGTCCCTGGAAAATAGCGGGAGCCCATCGGCTGTCAAGATGCCCCTTGGAGCCCATTTCCCCAAAGTGCTGGGCTGTGAGCCCTGGCCACCAGGCTCTGCCACTGCCAGCTCCAGGGAAGTGTCCCCACGTCATCTCCATTCCGCTTGTGGAGCCCCCTCCTCTGTGCTGGGCCCTGTCCTAGGCCAGGACGGGCACGCCGCCTCTAACCCTCCATCCCACAGGCTGTGTCATTCCACCCACGTGCTACAAGGAAACTGAGGCTCAGATGCAAGTTAGCAGTGGGGGCAGGAGTCCAACCTGGGCCCCTTGGTTCAAATCCCTCC
>NW_007734766.1:48400-53218 GCF_000696425.1 Galeopterus variegatus
CAGATGCAAGTTAGCAGTGGGGGCAGGAGTCCAACCTGGGCCCCTTGGTTCAAATCCCTCCCTCTTTCCAGATCCTGCGCTGCCCCCAAGTCCTCCAGCCAGCAGGGGTGGGTGGCACGTCAGATGCAAGTTAGCAGTGGGGGCAGGAGTCCAACCTGGGCCCCTTGGTTCAAATCCCTCCGTCTTTCCAGATCCTGCGCTGCCCCCAAGTCCTCCAGCCAGCAGGGGTGGGTGGCACATCAGTGCACAGGGCAGAGGGTGGGACACGCTCCCACCAAGTCAGCACCATCCTTGGTCCTGCTGTCAGAGCCACCACACACGGCACCAAGCCCCTCACCCTCCAGGAAAGGGCTGATCCCCCTGCCAGCAAGATGGGAGCAGAGGCTCATGGGGCCCACCTGCTCCTGTCAGCACTGACTGCTTCTGGGCCACCCCGCAGCTATCCCCTGCATGCACCTGCCACCTCTGCCTGATGCTTTCTCTGGCCATTCTCGGGTCAGGAAGTGCCTGAGTGTTGATACCCCTGGGACAGCTTCCTGACCCCTTGGCTGGTGGATTAGTCTCCTGGGCTGCCATAACAGATTATCACAAACGAGGTGGCAGAAAACAACAGGAATCTATTCTCTCAGTTCTGGAGGCCAGAAGTCTGAAGTCAGGGTGTCAGCAGGGCCATGCTCCTCCAGAGACTCTAGGGGTGCTCTCTGGCTTGTGGTGGCATCACTCCGACCTCTGCCTCCAGCTGCATGCGGCTGCTGCCCTATGCCCATGTCTCTTCTCTTTATGAGGACAGCAGTCACTGCATTAGGATCCACCTTAACCCCGTATGACCTCATCTTAACTTGATCACGTCTGCAAAGACCCTATTTCCAAGTGAGGTCACCATCCCGGGTACTGGGGGTCAGGCCTTCAGCATATCTTTTGGGGGACACAGCTCAACCCCTAACAGCTGGGGTAACTCTGAGGTGTGCTCCAGCCTGTGTGGACGTATACCATCCCCACCCACATCATCTGGAGTGTTGTTAGAAATGCAAAACTCAGGTGTCCCCAGACCTGCCAGACCAGAATCTGCACTCTGCAAGGCACCGGGGGCTTCAAAGTACTCATCTACACTGCCTCTCAGTGGCCCTCAGAGGGACTGAGCTCTGATGGCCTCAACTCAGGGCACCCTTCGTGTCCCCTTCCCAGCCCCAACTCGTGTCCGGTTCCCTCAGATGCATCCTGGGACCCACTTCGACATCAGTCACTCGCACTCCCATCCTGGTCTCAAAGTCTGCTTCTGGAGAACCCAACCTAAGCTGGGGGGGAGGTCTGTCCAGAGCTGTCTGTCCAGAGTACCTGATCCTCTCCAGAACCATGGCCCACACTTGCAGCTCACTCCAGCAGCAAACAGTCAGGCTGTCAACTCATCACACCCACGCAGGCGCGATGGCTGGAAGGGAGGCAGCCCAAGGGACAGGGGCGTAAGAGAGCTGACTGCATTGGGGGATGGACAGAGGGGGCAGGTAAGGGGACAGGGCCTGGCTTTACTGACTAGAGAGCCACCTGCCTCCTTCCCAGCATCACCCCCAACCCACCACTCTGTCCACAATCTCTGCCCGGACCAGCCCCACCTCCCTGGCCCTCCCTGGGCCCCACAGCATGGTCAGAGAACTTCTTGGCTGGATGGAAGCAGAGGAAAGCAGGCTCCCCGAGAACTGGTCGCCAGCCCCTCCACTGGCCTCCTGCTGGCTCACCAAGCTCCACCCTGACCTTGTGAAGGACTTTTTGGGGGATGAGATCACCTTGGCTTTGATCTCCCGTGGGCCAAGGAGAAAATGCAGGAGCCGCTGATCTCCTCCAAACGGCTCAGCGCTCACCACACGGGGACAAGAATTGGGGCCTTCCTCAGAACCTGCCTCCAGCCTTCTGTAAAACTTCCCAAAGAGCAGGCTGACCTGCGTGTCCAGGACCATCTCTGTTCCCCTCAAATGAGAAAATCTCCTCTAAAGCGGAAGGAGAAGACTAAAGGCTCTGTACAAAATGCTTTCTGTCTGAGCTAATTTTATGGTGGCCCAGCCCATTTCACACTCTCATGGGGGTCATGGAAATTGTCCCAGGCACATGTTTCAATGCCCAGAGAGGCAATATTGCTGAAGCATCAGGGCATGGCTGCAAATGTCCAGTCCTGCCATGTAAATGCCACAGCTGAGGTGCTCTGTGTCTGTAGCCATGTGAAAATCCCACATCTGCCAGCTCTCGAAGGCAAAAGGGTCAGGCACGTCCGATGCGGCTCCCCACGGCCGGGATGGATTTCACTCAACAGACCCCTACTGAGTGCCGGTGACGTGCCGCAGCTGCTCGCTCCAGAAGACAGCCCTCCGCGGTGTTCCAGCTGTGGGCTCAGAGTGGGAATGCTGGGGCTGGAGTCCCAGCTCTGAGCCTTCCTGGCCCCAGGAGTCACCTCGTGGGTTGTGTGGCCTCTCAGTCTCAGTCTCCCCATCTGAAAGCAGGGATAGGAATATCTACTGAATGGGCTGTGTGAGGACCGGAATTCATGATGCACATGATGAGCTCAGCACGGTGCCTGGGAATGAATCAAAATCTCACACGAATAGGCTGGGCCACAAAGGGGGGGGGGTGGCCACTGACTTTCATGGTTAGGACATCCAAGGGGTGGGACTGGTCTTGAAGTTTCAAAAAATACCACCAGGTCTGCATGTATGTGTGTGTGTGTGAGATGCTCTCTCTCTCTCTCTCTCTCTCTCTCTGTCTCTCTCTCTCTCTGTCTCCATCTCCATCTCTTTTTCTCCCTTTCAGTTCCTCCATCCTCTGTGTTGGCTTCATTTTCAGTCGGGGTCTCCCACATGGCAGCCAGAATGTCCACCATCAGACCAGGAGCAAGATGGCAGCAGAGACAGAGTAATTTCCCAATTACTCCAGCAAAAATCCCAGGGGCAAATCTGATTGGCCCTGCCTGGGTCATGTGCCCATCCCTGAGCCAACCACCATGGCTGAGGGACAGAGTTCTGTGATTGGCCAGCCTAGGTCATATGATACATGTTGGCCGGATAGAGAGGAATCAGTTTCCACTGCAGAGTCACCTGTACATACTCAGCAAATGTAAGTTGCTGTGTTGTTACTGCACAGAGAACGGCGTGGGGTAGGAACATCTACTGTGTGAAGGCACTGAGCTGGGTGCTGTGCACCAGGCCCTCCCGCACTGTCATGACACCAGGCTGTGACCACATGCAGGCCAGGGACAGTGCCCAGCCCTGCCTCCCCAGACCTACCTCACCTGCTCCCTCCTCCCCTCTTACACTGTGACACCGTCAACAAGTTTCCAGGGTGCTCCCCAGCCCAGCAAAGCCACCTGCCCTCCTGCCCCCAAACAGGTGGACGTCATCACCCACGCCGCCCTGCCCATGCTTGGGGACAGCAGTCTCCACTGTCTTCCATGAATGCTGGAATTGGCTGCTGGGTGGTCAGGGGCTGGTTGGTGTGGCCAGGACCGAGACGCCTGATGGGCAGAGGGCCCTCAGGCCTGTGCTCCCACTGCCTGCAGAGACGGGCCTTTGGGGCATCTTCTGCAGACAGCACAGCCCTGGCTTCTCAACACCACTGCCTGGAAATAGCAGGAAGCCTGGAAACAGAGGAGCTGGGGCCAGAGAATGGGGAAAACCTCATTCGAGGCTCAGGCTGAGGGTCCCGCCCGAGGGATGGGTGGTGGGCAGGGAGAAGGACCGGGGAGCTGCTCTGAGCCCAGCAGGGACATCACAGAGGGAGCCCAGATCTCTCAGCAACAGAACTCCTCTACAGAAGAGACTGCACCAGCTCTGAGGACCACACCCCAGCAGTTCCCTCGGTACCCTTGGGAAGTCTGCTCCCCAGTGCACACGAGTGCAGACTCGGGCTCTCTGAACCTCGGTTTTAGCCTCTGTAAGAGGCGGTGGTGACAGAGCCACTAACATCCATTGAGCAGGTACTCAGTGCTGGACACCCACACACACTCTCTCTGAAGCACTTTAGATGCACAAGCTCATGTCACCTTCTGAGTGATCATTGTCCCACCTCACACTGAGCCCCAGCCACAGCCACACCGAGGCTGAATTCAGCCCCAGGCCCTCTGACTCCAGAGCCCTGCCCTGGCCACTGCCCTGGGCTGCTTCTGCACATTGCTGGGGCGGCCACAGGGCACCCCACGGGGCTGGGGGATGAACAGCTTCATCCTACAGAGGAGAGAGGAGCCGGTATTCGGGTGAGGGAAGCCTGCCAGGTGGTATGGAGTGTGGACCCACCAGGCCATGGCCTTCCCTGGAAAACAGAAAGAACCACACAGCCCAGGCCCTGGGGAGCCAGACAAAGGGACGTGGGGAGCCAACGGTGTTGGGGTGTCTACCAGGGCATTCAAAAGCTCTCCGGCACATTCTGAGGGCTCTTAACCTGCATGGGGTTCATGCACCCCCTGGAAATTAAGTCAGAATTTTGTCTCTGTCCAGCACCCCTTTCTGAGAAAGAGTCCCCAAGGGGTCACGACATTCCCACTTCTCCTAGATACGAGCCCGCTCCTGCCTGGGATGATGGATGTGGCACCTTTTACTGCTGCCCTACTGCCCTGCGGGGCACGGGGACCCCAGAACCTGCTCACCCCCAGGCTTGACGCCTTTTTCTGGGGGACACTTGACACTGCGAAGCCTCCTCACCTCCCCAGGAAATCGGCCCGTCCACCTTCCCCACGCAGTAGATGAAGAAACTGAGGCAAGCACGGTCAGGCCCGGCCCGGGGCCACTTGGCTTTTGAGTGGCGTGCAGGGACCTGGTCCAGCTCAGTTCCGCCCCAGCC
>NW_007734766.1:53609-57937 GCF_000696425.1 Galeopterus variegatus
GAGCCCGCTCCTGCCTGGGATGATGGATGTGGCACCTTTTACTGCTGCCCTACTGCCCTGCGGGGCACGGGGACCCCAGACCCTGCTCACCCCCAGGCTTGACGCCTTTTTCTGGCGGACACTTGACACTGCGAAGCCTCCTCACCTCCCCAGGAGATCGGCCCGTCCACCTTCCCCACGCAGTAGATGAAGAAACTGAGGCAAGCACGGTCAGGCCCGGCCCGGGGCCACTTGGCTTTTGAGTGGCGTGCAGGGACCTGGTCCAGCTCAGTTCCGCCCCAGCCGGCCATCTAGCTGCTGGACAGCACCACCCCAGGCGCTCAGGGACCCGGCCCGGGTTCCTCTTCCTTCCAGCAGGCCCAGCTGCTCCGCAGAGTGACAACTCTGTGTCAGGCTGTGTCCCACGAGGGCTCGGGAGGAAGGGGCCTCGCAGCTGGGAGGTGACAGGCAACCCCTGCCTTTCATGTGCAGTCTCTTGTCTGCACATCAGTCATGGGGAAGTGACACAGGAACAGCCCGTCTGCGGCCCTGGGAGCGGTGCGAGGCCCGCACACGACTTTCAGTACGTACCCTCAGGTTTCAAAAAGCGTGTCTGCGTCAGATCTGAGACTTGTTTAACAGGATTAATCCAGCTCACAAGCGCTCTGCTGCCACTTTGTTCCTGGCAAGACGAACTCCGAGAGGAAGTTGCAATAGCAAGCTTGAAATGCCAGGATCCCGGCTCCCGAGCGCCCCCGTGGAAGTCCCCACAGGCAAGGACAGGACCTGTGTGTGTGATTGCTGAGGATGCTGTCAGGGGCTGGGGGTCCAGCTGCAACAGAGGCCAGATGACCCCACATGGGGACTGTGAGCCTGGACTTCTGCAGAAGATCCAGGTTACTCAGGGTCTTCACCGGCTGCTCCCAGCATCTCCAAACCTCCCCTGCTCCCGCCCCCATGCCCAGCTCATTCGGGTTTGTCCAGAGAGACCAAGTTCCAAGACCCACTAGAGCTGCAGGAAAACTGGGCTTGGCTTACTCTGGGGACAGTTCAAGCCTCGAATCTACAGTAAGTGTCTGAGTCAGGTGGTCTGAACTGGAAGGACCTACGCCCCTGCCGTAGAGGTGGCATAGTGGTGTGTGAGGGCACAGAGGCGGGAGCTGGATGGCCTGCGTTCAAATCCCAGCTCTGCCACGTTCAACTGAATGTCAGTCAAGCATCTTAACCTCTTTGGGCCTCAGTTTCATCGTCTGTAAAGTGGGAGGATGACAGACGTCCATCACAGGAGCTGCTGTGAGGATGAGATAAATTAGTGTCTGTCAGCACCTCGGACAGTGCCTGCATCAGGAAGCACTATCCGTGCCGCTGTCGACGTTGCACTGTAATTGTTACACTAGGTTATATTGCTATCGTGTATATTATGCTGCTATGTTATAGTTATAATATATAATGTTATTGTTACCACGTGACGGGCAGCTGACTAAGCTGTTCACATGAATCACCATCTTGCTCTTCGAGACTGGAGGCACGTTAGCCGATTGTTCACATGAAGACCTGGGATTCTAAAAGGTAAGTGACTCGTCCACTGTCCCGTGGCTGGCTGTCAGTAGAACTAGACTCTAGACCCAGGCCATCAGGCCTCAGGGTGATTTGACCTTGGCCACCAGTCCACCACACAGGGTTGAAAACTCAGATGCCCGAGGAGCCAGGCAGGCAACGTAAATAACCAGCCAAGAGTTAGATGACAAACAGCAAGGGACATGTGGGCTCTCCACTGGGGACACTATCAGGAGCAGTGGGGATCGTGGCAAATCAGAGCATGTGTCCAGTTCAAAGAGGTCAGCTGCTTCTCAGATTTGGGTGATCGGGACCATGGGAGAATATAGGCCCAGTGTGGCCAGACCTTCCTGTTTTTCAAAAGAAATATAGACTTTGACTTGATTTTTTTTAATGGTGGCAAATTATTTTTAAAATCTTGAACACAGAATGACTCAAAACAAATATATTTTTAAAAGCCTCTCTAGGGGCCAGACCCAGCACACAGCCCCGAGCCTGGGACCCCTACCGTGGAGAGACATCAGAGGGCCCCAGTCCCTCTCAGTCCCCTGCACAGGGCACACGGTTCTGTCCCCACAACCTCCTCAATGGCAAGTCTCCCGCAGGAAGCTCAGTCTTTCCTGGCAGAAAGAGGCAGGCTTGAAATGAAGGTGTGGGCCAGAGAAAGCCTGGGACCCCTACCGTGGAGAGACATCAGAGGGCCCCAGTCCCTCTCAGTCCCCTGCACAGGGCACACGGTTCTGTCCCCACGACTCCTCAATGGCAAGTCTCCCACAGGAAGCTCAGTCTTTCCTGGCAGAAAGAGGCAGGCTTGAAATGAAGGTGTGGGCCAGAGAATGGGGGTCCCAGAGCCTCCTGCACCTCACCGGCCAGGGCACCTCACCAGAAACTCAGAGAAGACTGGAGCCGGCAGGACTCTCGCACTCTACGCCCAACCCCCCACTTCACAGGTAGGAACTGAGGTCCAGGGAGGCAAAGGCATTGGCTCAAGGTCACACAGGGGCAGTGCTCTCAGTCCTGGGTGCCGGCTTGTCCACGCAGGCCTGCTCCATTTCAGCCAACGGAGGCTGTACCCTCGGTGGCCCCCGCCATCCCCGGGGGCCATTTGCATGCAGGCCACCATCACCCACCACAAGGCCACCCATCAGATGGATGGATGTGCTGCCTCTTATCAAAGCCCGTGAAAACACTTTGAACGCTGCACACTTTGAAACTCCGTTTGACTTTCAATCTAGGCCCACAAAGTATCTTTGCAGAAAAATAACCTAGATTTGTCATGGCACATCTTGACACATTTGTATAGTCCCTTGATCCATCCCTGGGCTAACAATAGCTCCCCAGCTTCACTTTAAATAAGAACATTCACAACACAGACAAGAAGAATGGGGGGTAAAACGGGCAATTACTTTAAAAAAAAAATGACTTGCACAAATGCGAAGACAAATTCAGTCTGCTGAACACGGAGCCCGGTTTCCAGCCAAGTGACAGATTCATAACCAAGTGGCTCGAACGGCTGTTGACAGGCCCCAACCCAAAAGGAGAGAATTGAATGAGGGCTGGCTGCAGAGCGGGTAATAGGATTTGGGGCCCTTCATTTGCAGGTCACTGGTTTTAATTTAGCCCAAACACCCTGTCACTGACAGTTGCCACTATCTGGCCACTGACAAAGAACAGGCAGGCCCGGGCCATCCATGGGAGACTGAGGGGGACCTGCAGGAGCCTATCCAGGCAGCTGCTGCTGGGGCAGCCCGAGGGCTAGGAGGACGGACACCAGTGTCCCTAGCTGGGGCTGGAAGTCGGTCCGCAGCTGGCAACCCGAGGGCAGGACCCCAGGTCAGGGGCCATCAGCTCCCTGGTGCTCCCTCCAAATCAGCAGAGAACACACTGGCCCGGGGACCCCAGTGTTGCCACCTTCACAGCTCCCTTAGTGCCTCCCGTGCAGCCATCGTTGGACCTTTGCAGCTTTCTCGTGGCTCAGAGAGCTCCAGAGTCTGCCCAGGTGAGCTCAGTGCCAAAGCCGGTGCCCCCGCCTGCTCAGCCCACTCTGAGCTCCACCGCCTTCCCCTGCTCAGCCCACCCCGACAGTTCCAACGATGCATTTCGGCACACAACAGAATACATTCAGGCTTTATAAAGGAAGAAAATTCTGCCACCTGCTACAACATGGATGAACCTTGAGGACATTCTGCTGAGTGCAGTGAGTCCTGTGTGGTTCCACGTGTATGAGTTACTGAGTGATCACAGTCACAGAGACAGAAAGCAGATTAAAGGTGACCAGGGGCCGGGGGGAGGGAACCAGGGAGTTAGTGTTTATGGGCGCACAGTTCAGCCTGGAAAAGATGAAAAAGAAAAGTTTTGGAGACAGACAGTGGTGATGGCTGCACGACAGCATGAGTGAGCTCAATGCCACTGGATGGACGCTTTAATATAGTCAAAACTGTACATTTTATGTTACATGTAATTTACCACCCATACACATAAAACTATGCATTTCAGAGCCTGGATGGGCAACCTCCACTGTCCCTTCCATGGTCACCTGCGTTATTAAACAATGGTTTGGGCCGGCCCGGTGGCGCACTGGATAAGTGCGCCACTTGGGAAGCACGGCGGCGCTCCTGCCCGAGGGTTCGGATCCCACGTACAGACCGGTTCCCACTCACTGGCTGAGCGAGGCGCGGGAGCAACACCGAGGCTTGCGATCCCGTTGCCGGTCCCCGGTCCGGTACGGGGGCAACACTGTGGGTTTCAACCCGTTGCCGGGCAGGGAAAAAGAAAAAAAAAAAAAAAAAAAA
>NW_007734766.1:58884-59865 GCF_000696425.1 Galeopterus variegatus
AAAAAAAAAAAAAAAAAAAAAAAAAAAAAAAAAAAAAAAAAACAATGGTTTTTCAGCACCTACCAGGTGCCAGGTGCTCGCTGGGTACTAGGGCTGAAGATGAAATATGGCTTCTGCCCCGGAGACACTTGAAGCCCAGAGAGGGGAGTGGGCAGAAACACGCAGCCACTCGCTGTGCACGCGGCACTTATGGGGGTGCCTGAGACAGGACAGTAGCGGCCACTGGAGGACAGCGGGGAGGGGAACGGGGCAGCCTCCACCAGAGGGACGGCACTGCAGGAGACAGAGAAGGCCCGGACGTGTGGCCACTGAGAGACAGAAGTCGTCACTAGAGCGGTGAACATTTGCTCCATTTCTCCCCCGAAGCCTCCGAGGCTGCACATAGGAGCTAAGATGTGTGTTAAGGCTCACCTGTGCCCCCCACCACCACGGGACAGGTGGGCTGTGTTCATTTAGGGTTGCATCAGAGTGCAGCAGGGGCCAGTGTCCCCGGGAGGTGAGGGATGGGACGTCTCCTCACTGCCTCCCCCGCCATTTCTCACGCCCGGCTCCGGGAACCAGAGCAGGAGGTGGGTGGGCCCAGGCCGCCCTGCCCGCGGCTCCAGGACTCGCGCCAAGTTGCACTTCCGACGTCACCCGTCTCAGCTTTACTGCACCCTGACAACATCTGTTTGAGATCACTGTCATTTCCCATACCAAGGGTTATTTTTTATTTTTGGCAACTTGTTGAACGCGGTTTTTGTCAAGCCATTATTTCATTTAGAAGCCCCCTGGTCTGGCTGTGATTGCGGGCACTTCATGCAGCTGCTGGTGCTGAATGAAGATTTTCTATCTGATCGTTGACAGCTTTAATCTTAAAAGAAGCCATTAAGGGCCGGCTCGGTGGCGCACTGGATAAGTGTGCCGCTTGGGAAGCGCGGTGGCGCTCCCGCCCAAGGGTTCGGATCCCACATACAGACCGGTTCCCGCTCACTGGCTGAG
>NW_007734766.1:60310-75696 GCF_000696425.1 Galeopterus variegatus
GTCCGGTACGGGGGCAACACTGAGGGTTGCAATCCATTGCCGGACACGGAAAAAAGACAAAAAGACAAAAAAAAAAAAGAAGCCATTAAGTGAGGCCAGCCGCACCTCAAAATGTCGTTGCCATGTAAATAGGCTGGATCGGGCCACCGGTACTTTTCCAGATAGTCAGGATTTACCCAGCGTGTGGGGGCAAGTCCACTCTCCCCAACCAGCAGGAGAAAAGCAACCAGACGTCGGGAAGGCAGGTTCCTGGCCAACAGCGTGGCTCTGTGGCGAAGGTCTTATTACACCTTTAAAAACTGCCCTCGTGAGGGGGCATTCTCACATGAGCATGTGTTTTGATGAACCAGGCTGCCCCTGGACCAGGCAGACCGGATGAAGCCACACTCCCAGGGAGCTGTGTTCCAGGCCATCACGGGTCATCAAACACCATCCACAGCTTCAAACATCTCACCTAGCGAGTTGGCACTGAGGGTTTACCAGTTCTGGAGGGTTTCAAGTGGAGGCAGGACACTTCTCTGATGTGGACACAGTGGAAAACAGGATAACAGGGAAACTGTCAGACAAGGATAGCTGAGCAAGCTGACCATGAAGGACCTTCCGATGCATGGCACCATGGCTAGGGATCTTGCAGGTGCTGTCCCTTTGACACCATTGCCTGCAAGTCAATGACCACCCTTCTCTGGGAGGTGTCCCCCCTGCCCCAGATTCATAGGAGTGGGATTGGAGGCTCTGCTTGTTCTGTGAGATCCCACCCCCCAGACCCCTGCATGCAGCTGATTGAACCAGGAGTACGTACCTGACCCAGCATGAGCCAGTCAGATTTCCTCTCCTGGAGATGTAGCATTGTGGCCAAGAGAACTTGACTGTTCTAGGGGCTGGCCTGTCACCTGCAAGCTCAGGTGTCATGAGGGCCACCTGGATAGAGACAGCTGGACCACAAAGATGAGGGAGAACAGAAAGAAGCAGAAACAAAGAAAGACAGAGGCTGCCAGTCCCAGCCCCTGGTGAGGCTGCCCCACACCCTGCCCTGGATTCCCGAATCGCCCCCCACCATGCTGCAGCAGCTCGAGCGTGCTCCGTCCTCATTCTGTAGTGTCCTCACCATGACAGCAGGGTAGGAAGGTGGGACGACAAAAGCAGAGCTGGTCTGGTCTGACTGTAGGGAACATCGGATGAGCCCAATCCCCAGTTCCAATACGCAAAGTGCATGAATTACATACATGCTTTGTGCAAGTTCAAATTTTTATTTAATCATGAATGTTAATGGTCTTAATAGAAAAACACCTATTTAAAACAAATAAATGGCCAACTTTGCCAGCCCACTGAATGTCTGATAGAACCTGAAGTCATGAACTTGCTGCTGAGTCTCCTGGAATGGCCGTGAAGAGCTGTTCGATCTTTGACTCTCTCAGAACACATCAAGTCTTTGAAGCTACGAGACCTGCGTGTGAGAGGATGAGGTCCTGGGAAGCCCAGAAGAGCCCAGAGCTAGGATTCAGGAACATGGACTTCAGTCCTTTAAGAATAAGACTTTAAAAAAAAAAAAAAAGCAGAGAGAAGTTGTTTAAAACCTAAACTAACTGTAGCTACTTCTACCTTCTGAATGAGACAGCATA
This sequence comes from Galeopterus variegatus, assembly GCF_000696425.1. Classification (NCBI taxonomy): domain Eukaryota; kingdom Metazoa; phylum Chordata; class Mammalia; order Dermoptera; family Cynocephalidae; genus Galeopterus; species Galeopterus variegatus. Next base: position 61,930 of record NW_007734766.1, read on the forward strand.
ATTTATATCACCATATTAGTGCTCTGTTGCTGCAAAGCAGATCAATATGAACTTGGTGGCTTCAAACAGCCAACACTTATTACCTCAGAGCATCCGTGCATGAGGAGTCGACACGGCTCAGCTGGGTCCCCTACTCTGGGTCTCACTGGCTGAAATCGAGGTGTCAGCTGGCTGCATTCCCGCATGGAACTCAGGAAGAGAATCCACGTCAGCTTGTCGGCAGAATCCAGTTCCTGGCAATGGAGGAAAGGGACTGAGGTCCTGTCACTTTTAGTTCCCGCAGGCCACACGCAGGTCCTAGCCACCCAGCCCCTCACGGCATGGCAGATTGCTTCTTCCAGGCCAGGAGAATCTCTCTCATGGTTTGAACCTCCACCTGCAAGGACAGCCTCTTTCTGGCTCAGGGCTCACCTGATTAGATCAGGCCCACCCAGGATTATCTCTCTTTCAGTTAACTCAAGGTCAACAGATTTGGGACTTTAACTGCATCATTAAAGTCCCTTCACTTTTGTCATGAAAGTGACCTAGTTGCAAGAGTGAAACACATCCTGTCCTTCGTCCTGCACACACTCAAGCCCAGGGATTATAACCAGGAGGTTGGGAATCTTGCAGGCTATGCCAGGCAGAAAAATGACCCCCAAAAAGTCCACACACTAATCCCTGGAACCCATGAACATGTTACCTTACATGGCAAAAAGACTTTGCAGATGTGATTAAGGTAAGAACCTTGAGATGGAAGATTATCTGGGATTATCCAGGTGGGGCCAAAGTAATCACATGAATTCTTAAAAGCAGAGACTCTTCCAGGCTACAGTCAGAGGGACATGTGGCTAAAGAAGCAGGAGCAGACAGACACTGTGTTGTTGACTTTGAAGACTAAGGAAGGGCCACAAGCCAAGGCATGCAGGCACCTCTAGCAGCTGCAAAAGGCAAGAATCCAGATTCTCCCCTAGGGCCTCCAGAAGGAACACGGCCCAGCCCACACCTTGGTTTTAGCCCCATGAGACCCATGTCAGACTTCTGACCTCCGGAACTGTAAGATAAAAAATTTGTGTTGTTTTAAGCCACTAAGGTTGTGGTAATTCCTTACAACAGCCATAGAACACTAATACTGGGGCTGTATCAGTTTCCTGTGGATTCCTTAGCAAATTACCACAAACTTGAAAATTTGTTTGGTGGCTTCAAGCAACAGAAATTTATTCTCACTGTACAGAAAGAGAAAAGAAATGGCTTGTGTCTCGTGGCCTCTTCCACCTTCTGGGTTGCCACAGGCAGATCCTGGAGTGGACGGTCCTACAGCTGAGCCAGGCACTGATAAGACAAAGCCGGAAGGAAAAGCAAATGCTCCACTAGAATATCCCGGGCAAATGGAGGGAGAGGCTCTGGAAATAGAGAGCAGATCTTGGAGGAGATGCACACAGGGGTGGCCTGGGTGCCTGTCACCTGCAGTGTGGATATTACTAATTTGCAGTTGTGCGTCTGTTACACACACAACGGCCTTGTGCAGATGTACATTCTCTGCAGCAATAAAATGCAGCAGTTGAGAGTAACCTAGAAGCCAGACAGCTAAAGTACACATCCCAGCTCCACCACCTCCAAGGTGAATGTTAGCATCTCCGTGCCTCAGTTTCCTCATCTGTAAATGAGGACCACAAGAAACATGCTCACCTCCTAGGAGGGCGGTGAGGATGAAACCATGCTCTGGAAGTGATGATGCTTCAGGGTGGGAGCTCTTCATGCTTGGGTTGATGTCAGCATGGAGGTGGGGCAGGGGCTGCAGCACACAGAGCAGGAAGATTTGGCAAAGCAAGAAACCAGAGCCAGGGTCCCCAATTGGAACTTAAGCCCTGTGCCTCTGAGGCACTCTTTGGAGGAGGTGGGTGGAGGAGCAGGGGTGGGAGGATGAGGGGAAGCAAATCTCCAGATCTCAAGGGGCAGAATGACCCCACTGATAACTGAATTTCTCAAACAATCATAATAGCCTGTTTATCCAGCAGTTAATCGTGTCTCAGGAACCGCGGTGGGCATTTAGATACACATTTACTCCTCCCAGGATCGTGTGAGGTATATTACTATCCCCGTCGCACAGAAGATGACTCCGAGGGTCATAGAGGGGCAGTAGCTTGCTCAGCTAGCATGAGCAGGTCCTGGCCTCCACAGCTCAGGCTCTTAACCAGCCACTACTTCCTCCCGGGGCAGCACCAAGGACCAGAGCCTCAGAGGAGGCATGAAGTCCCTGTGACCTCAGTTGAAACTCTTCTCTCCACACCTTCCAAGAAAAATTCAAATAAGATTTCCTGTCCTTGACCACCCAGGGACCCAGGAGGACTCAAGTGAGAGGTCCCAGAGCACAGGAGCAGGCCATTCCCTTTGTGACCTGCACCCACAACCCACAGCATGTTCCCCACTACAGTGCTGCAGAGGGGGTGCAGGCAGGCAGCTGCCTCTGGGCAAAGACAGAGTGAGGGGCAGCGTGCCTCAGGAAAGGGCCCCGTGCAGTCCCCACTGCAAGCAGAGCCTTATCTGCAATGTCCTCTCTGGGTGCCCAAGTTCCGTGGGCCACCAGTCTAGACCTCTGTGTGTGACAATCTACAACTGTAACCTGTACTTTCTGCAGACATCTGACAATGCGAACAGGCACAACTGACAGCAAGACCTGGTTTGTAACATGGTCAAATAAGCATTTTGCTGAAGTTCCCTGCTACCAGTCTCAAGTGAGCCTGGATTCAGTTGTGCCTGGGAAGGGAGGGATTGAGACTGGCTTCCTGGAGGAGGAGGCATGACCTGGGCCTGGGGCGGGAAGGGATTAGGACGTGTCTCCCAGGCAGTGTGGACCACGTGCTGTCTGGGGTCCTGGTCGGCTCTGGTATGGAGAAACAGTCAGCGTGCAGGGAGCAGAAAAGTTTCCTGTCTCAGTGTCCCCTTTGTCTCCCCCACTCTCAAGTCCTTGAATCTTAAGAGCAGACTCGGGTGAACTTCACAGAGCCTTCTCATAGATCACAGCTCCCAGCATCAGCAGAAATGAATTGAGCTCCTCGGAATTCCTCTGCTCCTTGGGCCTCACCTCACAGAGGGCTGTGAGTGGGACCCACTGCAGCCCGGGAATGAATCAGGTGGCTTGGCCCTCCACCAGAACAAGGTGGCAGAGTGACTACTTGAACCGCCATCCAGCACCCCACCCTGCCAGGCCCACCTGTTATTTAATACATTTTTTGGCTTAACAAAGGTGAGGTTGAGACTAAGCTAAAAAAGCTGCAAAAGCTTACCAACACCTCTGCTTTGTAACTTCCAAAGCCACCAGCAACCTCCTTCCATTTTCACACAGAGGCAAGAGGCACCATCTAGAAATCAGGAAGCTGGAACAGCCCCTGCAACCCAAATCCAAACCTGAGCAGTGACCTGCAGCTGAGGCCTCAGGTTCCCTCAGGAGGCAGGAGGGAAAGTCATCAGGGAAGGGGCACTTCAAAAGGCCCAGCCACCAAACATGGTACCTGGCATTTCACATTAGAAACACATTCCTTGAACAACCCAAGTGTCTGTAGACTTAGGAATGGATAAGTGAAATGTGGTGCATCCATGCAATGGAATATTATGCAGCCATGAAAAGAATGAAGTTCTGACACCTGCTACAACATGACACTAAGTGAAAGAAGCCAGACACAAAAGGTGACGTACTGTATGATTCCATTGCTATGAAACTTCCAGAACAGGCAAATCCATAGAGACAGAAATCAGAGGAGTGGTTGCCAGGGGCTGGGGGGTGGCGGAGCAGGGAGTGGCTGCATAATTGGTATAGGGATTCTTTTGGGGTGTCTGTTACCTCTTCATCCCACAACTAGCAGATGGATGTGCATCATACTCAGAGTTTGCTTGGGATGGCGGAGCAAGGAGGTGCAGGGTTGGAGAGCTGGTCCTTCCACCTGGCAGCTGTGGACAATTGATCTATAGACTAACACAATTCCCATCAAAATCCCAGCTGGCTTTGTGCGGAACTTGATGAGCTGATTCCAAAATCCATATGGAAATGCAAAGCACCTAGAATAGCCAAAACAACTGTTCTAAAGAACAGCATCAGAGATCCACCTGCTGGATTACTGCATGCCAATCATTCTTTAATAAAGCTGTAGAAAAGAGAGAAGAGAGGGTAACCTCATATTCTGGTCTTTACAAAGGCTCTCAAATACAGAGAGTTTTATTGCTTTACTTTCCATTGCAAAGTATTATTTAGGAGTGACATGCCTTGCAAGCCATGTTAAAACACTGTGGACAGAGAAAACAACAGTGATCAATACTAGGAAAGCTGACCCAAAATCAGGATCATAATATCTGAGCTTCAGTATTGGAGCTGCTTCCCACATGGGCAACTCTATCTAACATGTTCCAGAAGTAATGTGGGGCATTTATTACATGGTAGGCCCCTTGCCAACAACTTTACATGCATAAATTCTCTCACCAATCCAAGACATGGTAGGTTCTGCTTTTATCCCCACCTACAGATTTTTTTTAAAGGGCAGTTCAGAGAGGTTGAGTAACTTGCCCAAGGTCACATAGCTAGCAAGTTGGTGGGGTTAGAGTTCGAATTCTGGTCAAATGAAATTCTCTCACCAATCCAAGACATGGTAGGTTCTGCTTTTATCCCCACCTACAGATTTTTTTAAAGGGCAGTTCAGAGAGGTTGAGTAACTTGCCCAAGGTCACATAGCTAGCAAGTTGGTGGGGTTAGAGTTCGAATTCTGGTCAAATGGCGCTGATAGCCATGATGTTCTACTGTTCCTGCCAGCTGCCAGGCCTGGTGCTGGGGACATGTTCAGCTCTGTCAGACCCATTGGCAAACATAGTGACAAAGAGAAGATACCAGCCACTCTGCCATGTGGACGAATTTGGAAACGGAGCTTTTGGGTCAACCCTTGAGCAGCTCAAACAAGGGAGGCATCTTGTATTCTGGTCCCCTAAATTACAGTCCTAGGAAGTTCTCTCTCTTATTAAATAAAATAAGTCATATTAAAAACAATAAGAGAGAGATCTTCTAGGATTGAGCCACAGAGCATTGCTTGCAGAAGATGAGTTCTCCTGAAAGAACCTCAGTTAGTGCCACTCGGGATGCTTATTGAGGCCACCTGATAAAATCATGCTCAAGACATTTAACAGGTGTAGTCAACACACACGGAGCAATGGCTTCACAATGCAAGTGCCGGATATTCTGTTAAAGATCTCCTTAGAAAGTAAGGAGATAGCGTAAGTGGTTATCTTCCAGGGATCACATTTATATATTTACAGGACAATTGGGGGAAAAAAAGATTCTTCTAGTATCTGGCACATAGGCACTTGTGGCTCAGAATAACATTTTCAGCATCATGCACAGGCTCAAGAAGTCCTGTGCATCTTGCTCTTCCTCGTCTTGTCCTGCACAGTTCAGTCCAAAAGTCATTAGTCAGGGCCAAGCCAGGTAGGCATCTGCAGGGGCGGGAGGGGAGGAGGACCCGAGGCCACCTAGCAGGGAAGAGGATGCCCATGCAGGGGGCTGCCCTGGTCACAACCCAGAGTGGGTTTCAGAGACTCAGCTGGGTGAGGACAGGATGGGGTGGGGACAGGGTGGGAGCAGGCAATGTGGGGTGTTGCAGCCCAGGCGGGGACAGGAAGGTGTCCCCAGGGGTGGTGGCAGTGCAGGCGCAGGTTGTTAGACCCCAAGCAGAGTGTGATGGGAGTCAGCACAGGGGGAGGGAGAGTGACAGGGGTGATGGGAGATTGGTTACAATTACTAATTGTAGCCTGAAGAATTGTCCAACCAATTATGGTACATCTTTACTGCTGGATAGTATGCCCACGGGCCAGGCGCCGTGGAGTCAGGGCAGGAATGGCTCCTCTCTCTGCTCCAGGAGGTCGGGGGCCTCGGCTGGAATGACACAAACAGCCCAGGCTGGAGCCGAAGCCAGACAATCCATCCAAGGTGGCGTGTTCCCTCACACACCTGGCACCCGGACTGGGGTGACTGAAGGACAGACTCAGCCAGGACTCTTGGCCAGAGCGTCAACCTGCATGTGGGCATCCCGGCAGGAAGGTCTCAGTGTAGGGATTTCTTACGCAGCGACGCAGTAAGAGCCAGTGTTTCAGCAAGCGAGGGGACACCCATGGCCTTTCATGACCTAATCCTGGAAGTCACAGAGTGTCACTTTTGCCACACTCTTGGTAGAGGTGGTCACAGAGACCAGCCCCAACTCAAGAAGCAGAGGATGGACCCCACCTCTTGACGGCAGTTGCGGCAATGCACTGGCACCCACCATTTAAAACCATCACGTCCCCCTCAAGAAAAAGGATGGGCCAGAATGTCAACCACCGTTTCCTAAGGGTAGTGAGATTTTATGTGGGCTTTTTTCCTTCCCTTTTCTTCTCTGTCTTCTAAATGTGCTGCAATAAATATGTATTACTTGTCAGTAAAAAAGAAAATTAAAATTAAAAATAAACTCTGCCCTTTCCATTTCCCACTAACCAGCTCATCTACCTTCCTCGGTGGCAGTGCGACGCCCCCCATCTGTGCTTCTGCAGGGACTCTGCACGTCTGGCTGCCTGCGCTGTGAGCCAGGAAGAGCTCAGGAGCCCAAGGGAGAAGCTCGGTTGTCCTTGCCTCCCGCAGCATCCCGGGAATGAAGCTCAGGTGTGCAACAATGAGACAGGGCTGGGCTTGTGTGAGAAGGTGAAGCATCCAAAGCAAGCAGAAGGAAGCCTTGGGGCACTTGCCAGCACATGAGGGGCAGCGCTTTCCAGATGCTGAGCCCCTGGAGGGCAGTGGCTGGACCCTGTCCCTGCGTCCCAGCTCCCACACCAGCAGCACAGAGCATCAGGAGCAGGAGAGCTTCAGAATGGTAGACGTGACTCAGCGGGGGCCCAACCCCTTTCAGGACCACAGAGTGCCTGACAGATGTACACCATGTCTCACTTAAATACCTCCAGGTTGGGAGCTCACTCCATTATTAGACAACTGTCCTCAGTAGGACAGATTTTCCATCCAAGGACAAATGTACTTCTGCATAGGTCAGATTATGTCGCTCTTTGGCTTAACCCCAGGGGCTTCCTTTACACCAGCATAAAGCCCATGGCACTCACTGTGACACACAAGGCCTGGCCCAGTCTGGCTCACCCAACTCTGCAGCCTCACCTTGTTCCACCGTGTGCTAAGCACCTTCTCTCAGCTGCCCGTACACATTCCTCTTTCTCTTCCACCAACACGTCCTTCCAGAGACACCCACAAGGTTGGCTCCTTCTTGCGCTTCCATTCCTCTTTCTCTTCCACCAACACGTCCTTCCAGAGACACCCACAAGGTTGGCTCCTTCTGGGTGTAGTCTTCAAGGTAGTCTCCAAGTGAATGTCAACTCCTTGGACAGGCTTCTCTAGTCACCAAACCAACGTCCACATACCACCCATTATTGTCTTTCTTGTTCACAGCACCCAGTGCACTGCGCACTTGCTGGACTGGGTCACATGCTTGGCTGTCTTCCTCCCCCACTAGGATGTCAATACCAGGAGGGCAGGGACTGGTTTGCTTTGCCCATTGTTGTATCCCCAGCATCCAGGACAGTGCCTGCACCATAACAGACATAACAGGTGCTCAGTAAATATGTGATGGATGGATGGGTGGGTGGATAGATGGATGGATGGATGGGTGGATGGATGGGTGGATGGATGGATCGATGGATGGATGGAGAAATGGATGGAGAAATGGATGGATGGATGGAAAAATGGATGGACAGATGGATGGATGGATGGATGGATGGATGGATGGAGAAATGGATGGATGGATGGAAAAATGGATGGACAGATGGATGGATGGATGGATGGATGGATGGATGGATGGATGGATGGATGGATGGATGGATGGATGGGTGGATGGATGGATGGATGGGTGGATGGATGGATGGATGGGTGGATGGATGGATGGATGGGTGGATGGATGGATGGATGGGTGGATGGATGGATGGATGGGTGGATGGATGGATGGATGGGTGGATGGATGGATGGATGGGTGGATGGATGGATGGATGGGTGGATGGATGGATGGATGGGTGGATGGATGGATGGATGGGTGGATGGATGGATGGATGGGTGGATGGATGGATGGATGGGTGGATGGATGGGTGGATGGATGGAAGAATTGATGGATGGATGGAAGAATGGATGGATGGATAGATGGATGGATAGAAAATGGATGGACAGATGGATGGAGGGATGGATGGATGGATGGAAACATGGATAGATGGTGGATAGGTGGATGAAACATTATTTATTTTTAATTCGCATTCATTCAGTGAATATTTCTAAGTGCCTGCTGGAGACGAAATTCTAATCCTACCCGCGGGAGACACAAAGAACTTGTTAGCCCCGCCCAAGGTGCTTTTCAGATACTGGACTCAAAATCACCCCTTCCCTTAATCTTTCCTCCAAGCATCAAAGGACCAGCTCCTGCAGCAGTTGTTCATGTCCCATGTCCCCCCGACTCACCCCTCTTGCCCTCAGCAGCCTGTTCTGGCCACTGTCTAGGGCCACAAACCTTCCCTAAATGTTTTTCCAGAGAAAATCATCCTCAAAAGCAAGGCTTATCAAGCTATCTGTGGTGAAGGACATGTTTGTTTTATTTTTCATTTCCAATTTGTCACAACTAGTACTGTTGTAAAATATGATAAAAATGAACCATTAGAAAAGCACAGTGAAAAAGGATACAAAATACAGGCCTAAATTTTTTTATTGGATTCAACAGATATAAAATTACCCAGAAAATGGCTGCAAAGGTTTCTAGACTCTTACTCTCAATTTATTTACTTATCTTGTCTTGAGCTGGTAACAGTTCAGGGACCACCCTTAGGGCAGTTGCACCCAAGAAGCGCCATGAGCCCAGGGACATTTTGAGAGGTGAAGTGGCATGAACACCCGTGAGCAGGTGTGTCAGGGGCCCCTGCTGCAGGGCAGGCTGTGCTCCAGCCCCCAGGGTGAGCACCCGACCCTGATGCCGGCCAGTTCCTTCCACTTGTCTGGGGTCAGAATCCGTTCTCGGCATGAAGAAAGCACCTGCCTTCAGAAAGCTCATGTTCTAGTTGGAGAAAACAGAAAATAATTAATAACTAGGTATATGGATGCCAGGAGGTGTATGTGAGCAGGGACGGGCTAGAGGAAGGGCCATGCTGAATACGGTGGTCAGGAAGCCCTGACTGAGAAGATCACAAACACCTGAAGGAGGTGCAGGTGAGAGCCACACAGATACCTGGGCAAAGAATGTCCCAGGCAGCAAAACAGCAGGTGCAGAGGCCCAAAGCTGGGAGCCTGAGTGGGCTGTCCCTGGAACCCCTCTTCCAGGAGGCTTCCTGGGATGCTCTCTCCTTGGGCTGAGCTCAGGGCTCCTCCTCTGTGCTCCCAGAATACCATGAGCACACACCCATGACCGCAGGTTAGAAGTAGAGTCAACCCTCCGTATCCATGGGTTTCGTATCCACGGATCCCGTATCCACAGATTCAACCAACTGTGGATCAAAAATATTTGGAAAAAATGGAAATAAAAAGTAACACGACATTGAAAAATAATACAAATAAAAACAATGCAGTATAACAATTATTTATATAGCATTTGCATTTTATTAGGTATTATGAGTAATCTAGAGATAATCTAAGATATATGGGAAGATGTGCATAGGTTATATGCAAATACTGTGCCATTTTATAAGGGCCCTGAGCATCACAGATTTTGGCACCTGTAGGGGGGTCCTGGAACCAGTGCCCTGAGGATACTGGAGGGATATCTGTCTTCTGTCTTCCCCTCCGGCAGCTCCTGAAGAGCAGGGACAGGGGATCACTGCTGAATCCCAATACATGGCACATGGTAGCTGCTCCAAGAGTGTTTGGCAAATGGAAGGAAAGAGGGTAGGAGGGAGGAGGAAGGTACAGAGGAAAGAGGGAGGGAGAGAGGGTTGAATACACCAGTCGCCGCGAATGAAAGCCTCTGGGCTAAAAACAGGGGGCGAAGCAGCCTCGCCTGGCTCTTCAGTCCCAGGCAGGGCTGGTATGGAATTTAGAATAACAGTCTCTCTGATGGGAAGATTCAGAAGAAAGCACTGACCTCTCTGATCTTCACCTGCATTGCCTTTAAAAGAGGGACAGGATACATATACACAACCCCAAGGATGTTTAAAAATTTAATAATAGAAGTCACAAAAGGCATCTGACATTGAAGCTGGCACATGGAATGACTCTGCAAAACTTAAGAAACATTAAGAAAGAAAGATGCGGCCTTGGAAGGAGACACTTTAAACCTAATCAGAGTCATTTATGATGACTTCAGTGAGAAGTGGTCTCAGAGTCTTTCCCTGGGACCTCCAGGTGGGAACTGGAGTGCTGGAGGGGAGTGGGAGTGTCAGCGCAAACTCTGCCAGGCCCCCTCCTCCCAGGATTGTGACAGCGTCTGAGGGAGCCGTCCCCCGCAGGGCAGGAAGGAATCCTAGAGGTCAGCGCATGCAGCCTGCCCAGGAGGCTCCTCTGGGCTTGACTGCCCCCAAGTATGGGAGAGTCACTCTCAGAGGGAATGGCAGGTGGGCAATGGCCAGTTTCTCTGAGCCTGGTCCAAAAGCTTACATGGCTTACATCATGTAATTTCTCCCAGTCATGCTCTTAAATCTGCCTGTGCCTCTTCTTGGCGCTCTCTGAGCAGAAAGGATTCGCTTCTTTTCTAACCCTAAAAAATCACTGCTCCTGCAGGGGGCTGGGTGGAGAGCACCAGGAGAATTCCACACAGCAGCCTGCATGTGATCAGTTATTCCTTCATGCCACCTCCCACATGGACACTCACGTAGGCATGTGTGCTCACCCATGCATGCACACAGACACACGTATATGCACACACATGCACATATATGCTCACGTGTGCACATACACGCACCCACCCTCACTCACACACATGTGTATGTGTACATGCTTGCTTACATGTACATACACATGTGCACTGGTGCGTGTGCGCATGCCCACATGTGCTTACATGTTCATGTGCTCAGGCACGCATTGCATGCACATGCCATGCACACACATGTACACACATGCACATACAAAAATGCCAATTGAAAAGGAAACAAAGGGATTAGCAAATGTTTACTGAGCTTTTGCTGGGCAGAAGATTCTGCAGGGATATTTGGAGCCTGCAGAAAACTTAGAGTCCCTGCCCTTGGGGCAAGAGAGGAGACACCTTTGTTTGGCGCCTGCCTTGTTGGAAGCAATTTGCAGGCACATATTTAAAAAGCTTCTTAGTCTGTGAGGAAGGGTTAAGTCAGGCATTGATGGGCTATAACCACTAAGTGCGTTTACACACTTACCCATTTCATTAGGCATCTTCATCAGAAAGGAATCAGTGTTTAACCTGCTCATGCTCCAAACCTGAAAATAGGAAATAGACACGTCCCCAAAAATGAAATCAGCCATCTCGATTTCATGAACCTGGACTATGGGAGCGTCCACATCAGCCCATGAAGATCCTTCTTGGGGTGCCCCAGGTCCTGCAGGGTGATCAGTCTCTGAGAACCAAAGGAGAAAGTCTCCCAGGACTCCTGGAGAACAGGCGTGTGGGGGAGGGAGGCGGGGGCAAGCCCAGAAGGGGGACGCGCTCACGGAGAGATGCAGCGCTGTAGGCCCCGGCCAGCCCAGAGGGCCCGCAGCCAGGTCTGGGACAAGTGGAGCAGGAAAGCAACGATCATAAGGGGTTGTAGACCAGTGGAAAAATAGCAAGCCATGAGCCCACATGTACATGATATGAATAATGATAAACATAATTCAAGAATATGATAATACTAATAATATTATTATATTTGGATTAATAATATCATTGTTTATATTAATAATATAAATATTATTACTTATAAAAATTTTAAAAATACAGTTCAATCTGTGAAATGAATGACTGTAATACTGATATGATGGATTTACTAAAGGACTGGGAGAGAAGGGAGCAGTCCCCCCAAATGCACAAGACTGCCGGAATCAGGAAATCAGCAGTGCTGGCAGCAGTGGGTAAAGGTTGTTTAGGAATACAATATTCACCTAGTCTCAATGTATCGCCCCATAAATTACCCACTAATTATTAAAGGAAAAGAGTTGCTTCCAGCAACGGAAGAAACCTGATGGACTCCTCCTTAACCGAGGGATCAAAGTTAGCGTCCCCGACGTGGAGACAGCGGCACCGTGTGCTTCCCACCATGGTGCACCCAGGAGGACCCAGCATGGCTCGGCGGTCGTCCCGCCCAGCATCTCATAATTTTAAAATGATATTTGCCGGGCAGAGCCTGCATCTACACACAAACCAGTTAAAGGACATTACAAAATAACCAGGTCAAGGGCCAGCCCGGTGGCGGCGGCGCTCCCGCCGAGGGTTTGAATCCCATATGGAGACCAGTTCCTGCTCACTGGCTGAGCGTGGTGTGGGCACAACACTGAGGGTTGCGATNAGAGAGAGAGAGGGAATGACATGGCAAATTGGGCAGAATGTAAATAGCGGTTGAATGTGGGTTGAGAGAATACAGGAATTCCTTGTGCTGTGCTAGCAACTTTGGAATAGATCTGAAATTACATCAAAATTAAAAGTTACAAAAAAAATCTAATTAGGCTCTGTCCCCTCTCCAGGAGCACACTGTGTTCAGAGGTCCCCAAGACTGTCTTCAGGTTCAATGATTTGCTGGAAAGACTCACAGAACTCAGAAGATCTATTACATTCACAGTTATGGTTATTACAGGGAAAAGACAGACTAGAAACAGCCAAGGAAACAGGCCTTGGGGCAGAGTCCAGGAGAGACGGGCGACGGGCTCCCTGGTGGCCCCTCCGCATGGAGCCGTGCGGACAGCGCTGACTTCTCCCAACAACGACGCGTGGGGACTGGTTAGAGGGTGAGCAGAGGCAGAGGGACCACTGGAGACTGACTCTCACCCGGGACAGCACTGGAGTCGCAGACTGGGAGGGTAGGGATTTGAGAAACACACCGAGGTGTGACCAACCCGGCCACTTCATCCCAAGGTGGGCGTCGTCCCCCCTCTGTGGTCAGCACCCCCCAGCACAAGTACTTAGAGCAGGTGTTAGGGAACGAAAGGAAACATTCTTAGCGATATGGAGAGCAACAGGGCTTCCTCCCCAGGCTGGCAGGAGCAGAGCAGAAGGTTCCAGCAGTTCATCTCACTAGGTCTTATGCTGCTGGTTTGGGGACCAGATCACGGAGATCTCTGTCTCACACACAGGAGGCCAGGGCCCCACGCAGCATCCAAATTGACATCTGAGAGAGAAGTAAGAGGAAAACTGGCCCTTTCCAGTAATAAACACAATACCTCTCGGAGTTGCTTTGTAGAAGACTGAGGAATCTGGAGGGCATTTAGCCCTTACAGCATGAAATGTTCTGTTAAATTACTAAAAAGAAAGATTCAGGTTTCTTTGAACCTGAGAGATATAGTAATTACTGAACCAGAACTCACAGCAGGAGATGTTTTATGGAACCTAATTAAAGCTAAACGGGAGGAGAGAGTCATCACAACTGCGGAAAAGAATACATCACCGGGAGCTAAGTGAGCACAGCAGAGGCGGGAGCCGGTGAGGAGGTGGCCACCCAGGGGCCTGACTTGTCCCAGCTGCCGCAAGGACAAGAAGACAGGGCTGCTCCAGAACCCCCATGCAAGCCCACGCTTCCTAAAAGATGCAGGCTGGCGGGTGCCCTCTTCAGCATCCCTCCCTTTGGCACATGCGCACACACACACACACACAC
>NW_007734766.1:76736-78854 GCF_000696425.1 Galeopterus variegatus
CACACATGATCACGTGCACACTGCATGCATAGGTGCAGGTACATGTGTGGGTGCACATGTGCATGCACGCACACATGCACACGCACATATATACATGCACATGCATACGCGCCCATGCTCACGCATGATCCCTGTGCACTGCCATATGCACATGCACACACATGTACATGCAAGCACGAATATGCATAGACAGCTCCTCTTGTTCAGCCGGTCATAGGGAATACAGCCTTCTATCTTCCAGATCCATCAACCAGGACTCTTCGGGGTCCTGCCCACCACCAGCAGAAAGACAGAAGTGGACAGAGAGTGGTTCACCCTCCATGGTGCCTTGAGCACTCTGGTTTGAGCCAGACTGGTGTTCTGTACCAGCAGATACCAGGAGAAGCCCAAACAAAGCAAACCCTACCCTCCACCCCAAGCCAGCCCCAAATAATAAGACTCCACCTGGGTTTTCCAGCAAACCAAGCCCAAGGCAAGGATTCAAGTGCTGAGGCTTTATCCAGGAGGTGCAAACCCGGGCCAGCCTGGGAAGGGAAGGAGAGGTGGGGGAAGGAAGGGCAGAGGCAGGCGGAGGGCCACACCAGGGGCTGCCACTGCCCAGAGCCACACAGCCCCACCGGTGCCCTGGCAGGAGTCAGCCTGGCACATGGAGCTCCTGTGGCCAGGCTCTCCAGTTCTCCATCGGTGACAGGTCAGTCCCCTGGGCTCTGAACCCAGCATTTCATAAAGGATATCAAATCCCAGGTGGGGGATCCCATCCAAGACCAGAGTAGCGGAAGGAGCCAGAACTCTCTGGCACACGTCAGGTCAGCCTGGCTGGAGATGACACCCAAAGGGGACTACCCCACACTCCCAGGGCCAGTGACAAGCTGACCCTCAGAGACAGCAGCACCATCCAGAGCTATTAGTATCACCGAGGGAATCCAAGACATGCGTCCAGGACAAAGAGTCCCTAGAAACAGGCGGGCACCATCTCCACACTGCACACCACTGGGGTTCCAAATCCACATCACCAAGGTGGTCCACACCCTCGGCGAGCCACTGCAGTGTTGAAAAGTCAAGACTTCATGCATCCAAAGGTAACACTGCAGTGAGGACTTGGCCACATGCCACCACTATGGGACCTCTTCTGATGTCCCCTCCTGTGTGGCCCCCTCTGCATGCCTGACTCAGGCCACCTGAAGCAGGCCTGGCTCCTGTCCTGGGCTGCCCCCCCAAGACAGAGTCTGTCTTTCAAGCATCTTCCTGTTCCTGGAGACCAGCACATTGCAAATGCTCAGTAGAAGAGAGTAAATGAGCAGATGGACGGATGGATGGGCGGAGGAAGGAAGGAGATTATTGAGGTAGAGGTGATCAGAGGTTTCGTAGGAGACATAAGGCAGAGAGCGGGGGACAGAGCACAAGTCGTGCCCTGGAACCAGCAGAGGTTTGCTTTATGTTGGGGTTTTAACTAAACTTAAGCCTTTCCTCCACCTGTTCTAACCTCTGGGCCCCTTGCTGTCCTTGTGAGCCTGGAACCACCTGCTTAGACTCTCCTGGGTCTTTTGCTAAATACACAGATTCCCAGGCCCAGCTCAGACCTGCAGAATCTGAATTTCCCCAGATGGCGAGGAAGCCCTCTGCCCCAGGGAACCCACACACTCAATTTTGAAAGCCTGGCTCTCAAGCCCTTGAGCCTTCGAGCCTTCAACCAAGAGTACAGCAAAAGAATCCAGAATCCCATTTCTCCCTTCAAGAGAAAAAGTTTGTTTACTAAAGTGAAGAAACTAAAATCCATAGAGATTGAGATTTATTTTAATGGAGAAATAAATTAAACAAAGAAAAAGCATCAGCCCGCAGCCCAACCAGAGGCAAGCGGGGAAGAGATGCAGCTTGGCTGTGGCCCAGGCACAGGCTCATCTGATGCACTTGTCCCTGAAGCTGGGTGTGGAGAGGGAGGGGACATGTCTGCACTGTGGGAAGGGGGACAGGGTCCTTGGAGAGCTCTACACAGAGGAGAAAGGGACCAACCCAAGCTCCCCTCACTTCGCAGTCCTCTAGTGAAGAGGGGCGACCTGGGTCCTCACCCAGAGGGAGGTAAGCAGATGGGGGGTGGGTGAGGGAGGTAAGCAGATGGGG
>NW_007734766.1:79066-85108 GCF_000696425.1 Galeopterus variegatus
GGCAGCCCCTGCCCTGGCCGGAGGGGCCCAACGCCACCAGTCTGCATGGAGATACTCGATTTTGGTATAAATACTCCCCCCATCACTCCCTCCTGCTCCCCACCAGCCCCACCCCCACCACCTCCCAGGACTGGTCAAGGCTCCTCCGGCAACAGCAGGCTCCCCCCCAGCAATCAGGCCCACTGACAGCTCTCTGAGAAAAACGAGAGAAATATAAGCTAAGCAACGACACCACCTGGCTATTTTCCCCCAAGACCGAAGGCATTTTCATTCCCACCATGTTGGGGGGCCGAGATGTCGCTCTTTCACCCCATTCAGTTGGTTCCCTCAGCAGCTGCCAGCAGCGTGATGTGGTGGGGAGGCCAGGGTGACTGTCCCTTTGTAGCTGTGTGACCTCGACAGACCCCTACCCTTCCTGACTTGCAAATAGGGGTCTTCACAGTCACTCAGGTGCCTCTGCAACTCAGCACATGGACCCCAGCCCTGTGTGGTCAGAGGCTGCAGACTCCTATGGCCGGAGCTGTCCAGCACCCAAACGCCTCTCCCAAGACCCCCAGGGCAGAGGACTTGGGCAGCAGGGGGCCTAGTGCCAAGGGACAGGGAGACCCACCCTAAGACCACTTCCTCCTTCTTCCATAACCCAGAGCAGACCCAGCCAAGGCCCCAGGAGCATGTCCAGGCTACGGAGAGGTGGGCGAGGTGTGGTGCTGAGTCACGATATCCCCCTCACCTGGGTGGGGTGGGGGGTCCCGAAGCTTGGCCGGGAACACTGTGCAGGCGTGTGGGGCTGACTCCCAGACTCCTCACCTGGCACAAGCAAAGGTGGGCTTAGCCCAGCAAAGTCTGGAAAGTGAAGTGCTGGGGAGAGTGCCTAATGTCGCAATAAATTAGAAATTGCTCAGGCAGAGCTGCCTGCGAAAGGCGGAGAGGTCCCGGGACTACTGCAGGTGAGATATGCAGCAGCGCAGCCGGCTCTCCAGGAGGATTAGGAGAGCTACGGAGAGCAGCGCTTGAAAAACAGTAATCTGGGCTGATTGAAGCAGCATTTCAAGCCCAGAAAGGTGCAATCAGCGCCGGCTTCGAGAGTCAGCTTAATATGATTCCATTTCCTAGCAGCTGCCTCTAATTGGGACCTGACTTGGGGGGTCAGTCTCCCCCAGGGTCTCCCACTGGACATGGGTCCTCCTGTCCCACCTGAGATGCCAGCATGGGTCAGAGGTTGACTTTGATTGAAAAGCTCAGTTTCCACCGGCAGTGCTGCTATTAGCAGAAAATGATGTGTTGGAAGCAGGGAAGTTCCTCTTTCTCTGTCAATAAGGGGGTAAAACCCAACCACTGGGACACAGCTGACCAGCAGCAGCAGGAGGGCTGGAGATGCCGGCAGAGAGTGTTGGGCTGGCCTCCGGGATTCACCTTCCCCTGCAGGGTCTGCAGTGAGTCCTGAGATTCCAGGAGCAGGATGGGGTCAGAAGGGACCTGCATCCCTTTGCAAGTGCCAAACAAACAGCATTCACTGTTGGGCAGCTGTCAGTGGACGGAGAGTGAAGGCATCCCAAAGGGCTCTGCTGAGTCTGGCTCTATACTCCTTCCCCGGCTGCCCAGAACTCAGACTTGACCTTCAGCAAGCAGAGGCCTCCCCCTCCCAGGGAACTGGATACGGCCCCTTTGTTCTCTGGAGCCTGAAGGACTCAGGTCTCTCTGCAAATGCTTTCCAGACACTGTGGGGGGGAAGTCCTCTCCTCTCCCTGCAGCTAGCAGTGGCTCTTGGTGGCCGTGGCCAGTTGTCTATGGGCCAGGCAGCAGCTGGAAGCCAATGGAAAGAAGGACCTTCTGTGGCTGCATCACCTCATAGTGTATGAGATCCTTGTGTCCCCAGAGTCCGAAAAAACAGACACCCAACTGCCACAGGACCCAACAGTCCTGCTCCCACTGAGCTCCAGAATTCAGGGAGAAAAGCCCCTCAGCAGACAGGTGTACCTTTGACAGACTGCCATCATCTCTCTGTGCTCACTATGAGCTGATGGCGAATGTCCCTGGGGTATGGGTTTGTCCTGTACAGCTTCTAAACAAAAAGGCACAATTCAGCAAGCCTGAGAAAATAAGAGTCAAGGACTTAGGGGGTTCCCACAAGGCTAGGGTGACTACATCACTGATCACCTAAATAGGAACTCTTAGGAACCAAAGTGGGGAAACAGGTATTCAAACAAAAACTTGCACATGAGTGTTCATAGCAGCAAGATTCACAATATCCGAAAGGTGGGGACAACCCAAATATTCATTAACAGTTGAATAGATAAACACAGTGGGGTTCAACCACAATGGAATATTATGCAGCCATAAAAAGGAATGAAGTTCTGACACATGCTGAGGCATGACAGACACTAAACAGGAGAGAGCACCAGGACAGCAGGCGTACCCCAGACCGTCCAGGCAAGCAGGGCTCATAGTTACCTGCCCAAGGTGACTACAAGGAGTGGGGGCACTCAGCAGCCAAGTTTGCCCAGGGGCTGCCAGCATCCTTGCCCAAGCCCAAGCCCCAGGCCCAGCAGGCCAGGTGGGGAAGGGCACCTGGGGATGCCCTGAGGCTCCACTAGGCAAAAGGCAATGGACCCACTCCCCAAGATGCAGAGAGCAGCCATTTCCAGGTGGGTAAATTGGAACGGGGGTAGAGTCCAGGCAGATTCCTGAGAGACAGACCTGAGTCACAAAGCCTTTTGGGAGGATGCACAATCAGACAGAAATCTTTCCTCATGCACATGGGTAGCAGACTAGAGGGAGGCTGCCCCCCAGGGCAGCCCCTTCCTAGAGCACCCCCTGCCATTGGCCACCAGCCCTCCAAGTTCAGCATAAGCCAACTCTGCTCATGGTGGGTTGCCTCTGACTTAGTGTAAGCACACACAGCACCCAGCGTCTCAGGGTGGGCGGAAGAGATCTTGCCTGAAGAAGAAAGCCCAGCTCTCCTCCCTGCCCCTCTCCTACCAGGAGTCCTGACTTTGGAAAGACCCTTTCCCCCAGAAGCAGCAATGAATCTGGGGGTGCCTGGAACCCCCATTCCCAGGCTACAACCCAAAAACACTTCCAGGAAGCACGAGGGTATGAGGGCCTCTGACATCATCTGAAGATGTGCTAATTCATACTGAAATCAAGTTTCTGGAAATAATCACAGCCTGTGCTAGACAGAAGACTTAACAAGGGACAATGCTCTAGGCATCCAGGGGATTCACAAGGCAATGCAGAGAAGGGCTAGGGTGGGATATGCAAGGGACAGTGGTTATCCTGGCAGGCCGTGGGGCAGCATGGACAAGGTAAGTAAGGTCCCCATGCTGTGACACCCAGTTCTTTAAAAAGCAAATCCCCTCCTACCCAAGGGAAGGGGAAGAAGCCAATGCTGCTCTCCTCCACTCTTTATCTGTCCTCCTCATACATCCAAGCAAACCCCAGAAAAAATCTGTATTCTTGGTATTTAGCTCAGACTCAGGGAAGTCGACGGCAGAGTGTGATGGGCCAAAGGGTGGCCCCCCAAAAGACATGTCCATGTGCCAACCCTGGGAACCTGTGAATGCTACTTATTTGGACACCCCTCCCACAACCAGGCACACCACCAGCGCCTCAGGTCCCTGCCCAGGGGCCTGGGGTATGAATCTGGGGACTGAATTCCCCTCCCACAACCAGGCACACTGCCAGCACCAAGGAGCATGCCAAAAACATCACCTCCACGTGTGTGGCCCACCACAGCAACCACAAAAACCATGGCTGCCATGAAAGCAGCTAGACACCACAACCACCACACAGATGGTCCACCAGCCACTGGAGTGCATTGACACAAGGAGAGTCACCAGCAGGGACAAAGAAAAGAAGAGGATGTCTCTCTCCACAAAGCCCATTTCAGAGTGACAGGAGCATCTGCTCTATGATAATATTGGGGGACCTGATCACACTTCTCAGCATTGGAAAGATCATCTAGGCAACAAATTAACAGAGTAACCATTATTCTTTCAGAAGGAGAGAAGAAATCTAGGGTAATTAGAGGGGGAGGGGGGAGGGAGAGGGGTGGGGACAGATTGGAGAAGGGGCATAAAGAATAAGTATGATTTGTAACAATATATGTGCTAGTAATATTGATTTGATCAACATATCTCAATGTCGAACCCCAAAAATATGTATAATCAATTTTGATTCAACAAAATTTTTTTTAAAAAAAGAATGTCTCACAAATGTATCGTTTTTATTGTTCTTGATCCCAAAGAAAGCTGAGCTATGCTACTTTCAACCCCCAAACACATTCTCTTATAAACAGATTCCAAATTCCCAAATCATAGTTATTGGGGTATTCACATTTCAGTTCTCAGCTGAAATCCAGAAATTTCACACCCGCCTTAATCCAAGGGTCACTACTTCTCTGTCTTTATGAGTTGGGGGCCCATCTGCTCCCCAGGAGCCAGGCAGAGTGCCCCAGCTCCCACCCAGCCAAAACCAAGCCCCCCCAGAAGAAAACACCTGCTGCCTCACGTGAATCCCTGACCTCTAGCACTTCATCATGAGTTCTCACACACACACACACACACACACACACACACACATGCACGCACATATGCATGCCATCTCTTCATCAAGGAACCCAGGAATGATCCCAGGTATAATTAGGGCAATGACCTAACACCTGCCCTTCTTAAAAACATCTCTTTCCTTCCACAACCAAAGGCCACCAAGTCTCTGGTCCCTCCCAGTGAACCTCTCTCATCAGTGACATATATTTAGACATCAGCCGGCAGCACGTGATACTCCTGAAAATGTCAAGCCTGTTGGGTCGGTCATGAGCAATTTAAGACAAGCTGAGCAAGTCTCGTTCGGAAGTGTCCATTCCCTGCTGGAGCCTCCGGGAAGCAGAGAGAACATCATCATGTCCCTCCTGAGACTGAGGCCAGCCTTATCAGGATGCTCAATGCCTGAGCCTCGCCCACTCCAGCAAGCACTTGCTCAAAGCAAAAGAGAGATGAAGGGGGGCAAAAGGCGGGGAACTCCAGGTTATTTGCCAGAGCCTGGGAGTGTACTATGGTCACTACAGGCCACCAAAGAAGTCGTTTCTTGTTTCCGTCCACCCACCCATCGTTTCCCTTTTATGTATTTGTCCATTCATCCATCCATTCATTCATCCGTGAATACTTCCCCTTCTTCATCCATCCATCCATGCATCCGTCCATCCATCCATCCGTCCACCTCTTTGGTTCACTCAGAAGGGATTCTTTTGCAAAGGGTTTTGAGCTCAGTCTGGAAGCTAAGAGATTCACCCAAATGCAGACATATCAACCTGATCTATGTACTTTGGAACTCAAGCTACAAATAATTCCAGAAAGCATTTTTAAACAATGGTAAAAATGCAGACCTAGACCTCGTGGTTTCTTTTTTTTTTTTTTCAGAAAAACACAGAGACTTTTTATACATCACAGCAATAAAACAGTTGTTTAGAATATTCCCACTTTTCTATCAAGCCCAGCTCTTACAAAGTTATCATAGTATTTGAAAAAGCCAGATCTCCCTGGGAGCAGATTATTAGGCAGAGGCTAAGATGTGCTCAGAAACCTCATCCCGTTTCTGGCAGGGTACGCTGATGACCTCTCCAGTGGGATCCCTTCTTGTCCCTCTGCACACAACCCCCACCAAGGCCTGGACTTCAGACCATTACATTTCCTTCTTTCAACTCAAACAACTTAACAGTTAAAAAAATAAAATAAAATAACCCAATTTAAAAAATGGGCAGGGCCGGCCCGGTGGCGCACTGCTACAGTGCGCCACTTGGGAGCGGGGCGGCGCTCCCGCCGAGGGTTCGGATCCCACATACAGACCAGTTCCCGCTCACTGGCTGAGCGAGGGGCGGGCGCAGCACTGAGGGTTGCGATCCCGTTGCCGGTCCCAGTCTGGTACGGGCGCGACGCTGAGGGTTGTGGTACGTTGCCAGACACGAAAAAAGACAAAAAGGAACAAAATAAATAAATAAATAAATAAAAAATGGGCAAAGGAGCTGAATAGGCATTTATCAAAGGA
>NW_007734766.1:86537-87825 GCF_000696425.1 Galeopterus variegatus
ATATCGTACCTCACTGTCCCACTGGGATGATGAAAGCATGAACACACTTTTAATTGACCTTATGCACTTACAGTAAACGTAACTCACAGGATTGGACCCTCCTTTCATCATGAATACCATGTCCTCTGGCTATGCAAACACTGGCAAAACCATCTCTCCCTATTAAAAAGCAAAGACATATGGAATCCTCCCTTGGCAAGAGCCACAGCCTCACTCCAAGAAGAATGAACACAGAACAAGAATAAGTAGTGCAGATGTCAGAGGGTCGGGGGGTTGTCCGATAGCCTCAACCCACCCTACCCTCTTACCAGTTCCTGATTCTGCCACAGGAAAGAATTCAAGGGCAGAGTCACAGTGGAAAGTGAGAACAAGTTTAATATAAGAAATGCAGGTTCCACGGAGAGAGTGTGGCACAGCTCCAGAGACACCAAGTCTAACACAAAAGTTCAGTACAGACATCAAGTTCAACACAAAAGCAAGAAAAACATACTTACAGCTCAGTATAGAATGCAGCCTGGCTCAAGACAGTGAGCAGCCACCTGCTGAAAAGCAAGCTTTATGCAAAAAAAAGAAACACGCATTCCACAGGCAGAGCGCATGCTGGCTCTGGGAGCAGGAGCAGCAGCCCTGCCTGGAGCTGGGATTCAGTTTTTATAGTTTCCCTGCACCATGAATATTCAATTAATGAGGAGGTTCCCAGTTATGGAACACAGTCTTGCACATGCTCAGTCTGTCTCTTCTTGGAGCATGCTCATTGGTCAAACCCTGTCACATACACCAGGCATATTCAAGAATATTCTGTGCTCTCTAGCACTTCTAGTGGAAGGTCATTCAGCTACCAGGATTATCTGACCCTTCCTACTGAGCATGCTCAGCCACTGAATTTGCATGGTCTCACCTTCTCAGGGTTGGTGCCGAAAATAGGTCTACCTGGCAACAGTAAATTTCCTCTAGGGGAGAGCCCAGAGGAGGGGCTCAGGGGGCTTGTTACCCAGAGGTGTGTCCTGTAACCTGAGCCCAGGGAAACTGAGCACCTCCCATATCAGTGAATCCTCCTACGTAAGGCTGCACAGTATGGCCTTCACCCGCCCAGAAATTGTTTTTTTCTCCCTGATAAGGGATGATGTTTCTAACGAGTGACATCAAGCACATCCCCTCCCATGCGAGACCTGGATTCACCATCCATCAAGTTTCCTAAAGAGAGAAAAGTTTAAACTTCCATCCATTCATCCATTTTCTTCCAGGAAAAGAAAAAAAGAGGATAAGTTAAGTCTGAATAAGACCATTT
>NW_007734767.1:0-20578 GCF_000696425.1 Galeopterus variegatus
CCAGTCCACAGGCCCCGGGGTGCCCCGTGTCGAGGTAAGCAAATAGCACGTCTCAGTGAGGCATCACGCCAAACAGAGATGGCTGGCCTGCCCTCACTATGCCGGCTTTCTCCGCCCCCACCCGAGAAAATGGAGGCAGCTTTGTTGTGGGCACCTAGCCTGGTGTGGTGGGCGGGGGCCAGGCCTGGGCTGGGGGTGACTCACAGAGCTCGCAGAGTTGGGCCGGTCTGGCGCGCTTCACTCCGCCTCTGCGGAGTCCTTTGCTGGCTTTCCTGGCCTTTGTTGTCTGGGCTGCTCGTTTGTTCCCGCAGCCGGGCCTGGGTGCTCTCAGGAGTCCTTCTCTGTGTCGGCCCCAAAACCTCGGACCTGCTGCCGCTTGTTTGTCGATGTAGGATCGTTGTTGAAAGAATTATTCACCTTTTGTTGCTCTTGGAAATGCAATCAATACTCTGGTATCACAGCGCACAGCTCTCAGGATCGCGCTGTCTCCTGTCACGGCCGCTCCAGACCCGTCGCCATCTTAGAACCGGCTATTTTTTATTTTTTAAATTTTATTTCATTTTGCCAATATACAATGTGGTGGATTATTGTGGCCAATTACCGAAACCTCCCTCCTTCCTTCTTTACCCCCCTCCCTCACAACAATTTCCTTTCTGTTTGCTTGTCTGTCAATTTCAAGGAATTGTAATTGTTATGTCTTCTTCCCTCCCCACCTGCCCTGGGTGTTATTTTTGGTATTTATTTATTTATTTTTAGCTCCCACAATTAAGTGAGAACATGTGATATTTCTCTTTCTGTGTCTGATTTGTTTCACTTAAAATAATTCTCTATAGGTCTGTCCATGTCATTGCAAATGGCACTATTTCATTATTTTTTATAGTAGAGTAGTATTATTTTGTGTAGATATACCACATTTTCCGTATCCACTCATCCGATGATGGACATTTGGGCTGTTTCCAACTCTTGGCTATTGTAAAGAGTGCTGCGATGAACATTGGGGAACAGGTATAGCTTCGACTTGATGATTTCCATTCTTCTGGGTATATTCCCAGCAGTGGGATAGCTGGGTCATATGGCAGATCTATCTGCAACTGTATTTGGATATTAGCCATACTAACTGGGGTGAGATGGTATCTCAGTGTGGTTTTGATTTACATTTCCCAGATGCTGAGTGATGTTGAGCATTTTTTCATATGACTGTTGGCCATTTGTATATCTTCAGCATATTTTGATATGTCTGTTGGCCATTCGTATATCTTCCTTTGCGAAATGCCTATTTAGCTTGTTTGCCCATTTTTTAATTGGGTTACTTGTTTTTTTTTTTCTTGTAAAGTTGTTTCAGTTCCTTGTATATTCTGGATATTAATCCTTTGTCAGATGTATATTTTGCAAATATTTTCCCCCACTCTTTTGGTGGTCTTTTAACTCTGTTAATTGTTTCTTTTGCTGTGCAGAAGCTTTTCAGTTTGATATATTCCCATTTGTTTATTTTTCCTTTGGTTGTCTGTGCTTTGGGGGTTATATTCATTAATCTGTGTCCAGTGCTACTTCGTGAAGTATTTCTCCCATGTTTCTTTAAGAAGTTTTATTGTTTCAGGGTGTATATTTAATTCTTTAATGCATTTTGAGTTGATTTTTGTATATGGTGAGAGGTATGGTTCTAGTTTCATTATTCTGCATATTGATATCCTGTTATCCCTGCACCATTTGCTGAAGAGGCAGTCTCTTCCCCAGTGTATTGGCTTGGTGCCTTTGTCAAAGATCAGATGGCTGTAGGTGTGTGGGTTGACTTCTGATTCTCTATTCTATTCCATTGATCATTGTGCCTGTTTTTATGCCAGTACCATGCTGTTTTGGTTATTATATTTTTGTGGTATATTTTAAAATCAGGTAGCATTATGCCTCCATCTTTATTTATTTATTTATTTATTTATTTTTGCTCAGAATTGCTTTGGCTGTGTGTGTTCTTTTGTTATTCTATATAAATAACTGGAGAGTTTTTCCATTTCTGTTAAAAATGTCTTTGGAATTTTGATGGGGATTGCATTGAATCTGTATATCACTTTGGGTCGTATGGACATTTTCACAATTTTGATTCTTCCAATCCAAGTACATGGGATATTTGGGGCTTTTGTTGTTGTTGTTGTTGTTGTTGTTGTTTTTGCTATAAAGTTGTTTGAGTTCCTTGTATATTCTGGATATTAGTCATTTGTCAGATATATACTTTGTAAATATTTTCTCCCACTCTGATTTTTTTTTTTTACTCTGTTGATTGCTTCTTTTGCTGTGCAGAAACTTTTTAGTTTGATATAATCCCATGTGTTCGTTTTACCTTCAGTTGCCTGTGTTTTTTGAGTCCTATTCATGAATTCTGTACCCACTCCTACTTCCTGGAGTGTTTCCCCTATGTTTTCTTTAAGGAATTTTATTGTTTCCAGATGTATATATAATTCTTTAATCCATTTTGAGTTGATCTGGGTATATCGTGAAAGGAATGTGTCTGGTATCATTCTCCTACATATGAGCATCCAGTTTTCCCATCACCACTTGTTGAAAAGGCTATCTCTTCCCTAGTATGTAGATTTGCTGCCTTTGTCAAAGAACAGGTGGCTGTAAGCACATGGATTGGTTTCTGGGTTCTCTATTCTATTCCATTCATCTGTTTGTCTATTTTTATGCCAGTACCATGTGTTTTATGTTATTATATCTCTGTAATATAGTTTAAAGTCAGGTAGTGTTATGCCTTCAGCTATTTTTTTTTTTGTCCATTTTATTTATCTTTTTTAAAAAACACCTTTTTTTGTTGATCTTTTGTATTGTTTTTCCTGTTTCTATTTCATTTATGACATATGTAGCCTTCTGTTGGTGTCTGTGTATATGAAAAAGCCAGCACCTCTTTCAGTCTTACAGACTGGTTTCATCAGGTAAAACCCTTCTCCTGTTGAATTACTGGGCTTGTGATGTTGTCTCCTTGATTGAGGTTGGAGAAAAGTCATGTGGCTGTTGCTATATTTACAGTGAGGTCTCACATTCACAGTGAGGTCCACTGTCAGCAAACCTTTTAACAGAAGCTTGAGCCAGAATGGATTCTGTTTGGTCCCTGGGCAAATTGGACTGGTTCTACGACCTTGGTCAGTATTGATGGCACTAGGACAAGGATCAAATTTAGGGTTTGCTGTTGAGCCCAAAAATGGCAAGCCAGTTACCAGATGTGCACATGATTGTAGCTCCTACTGGGTCGTGTGATAGTCTCCTGTCAGGTCACTGGGTAGGTTCCTGGGCAGCTAGAACCGGTCCCAGACCTCAACTGAGAGTAACTAGAATTGAGTTACAGGTATGATTCAGGGTAAAGTTCCATATCTGTATGCCTGGATTAAAGGGGACAGATGCCCCTGCCTCCTGTCACACTCATAGGTGGCCAGGACTGCCTCCGTACCATGGCTGTAGAAGGCTGCTGCCAAGTCACATGGCCAATTTAGGATTTATAGTTAGACCAAGTTTGGTGGGACTGTTACCCAAGGCACAGTGCACATGATTCCTCGATGGATGATACTGATGGTAGAACCAAGGCTGTACAGAGCTGTCTCCCAGTCCTCAGGCGTAGGGGTTATTTCTAGGTTTGTAGCTGAGACCAAATTTGGTGAGCCTGCCACCTGGGCATGAATCTGCCTCTTCAAAAGGCATTCCTAGATCTTAGGCTACACCAGCGTTTCAAAATCCACTACCTGGATCCCAAAACTCCCACAAAGGCACTTTTTTCCGTGGATGACTGTCAAATTATTGTTGCTGTGAGGGAACACAAGTAGGGAACCTCCTATTTTACCATCTTCATGATTTCACTTCCTCCCTACGATCTCAATACATAATTGATATAATTTTTATATGGAAGTATAGCATCTATATACAGAAAATGTGCCCAAATCATCAGGAAGTCTAGCTAGATGAATTTTCACAAAGTAAACACACTTTGACTTCTAACACCATGGTTTACTTATGCAGGTTTTTTATGCTTATGTAAATGATTTCATGCAGAATCTATTATTTTATCTATGGCTTACTTTGCTAGACATTATTATTTGTGAGATTCATTTATATTGCTGCATAAAGTTATAGTTTGTTCAATTTCTTTATCATTGGCTTTATTTATGCTTTAATAAAAAATATTTCCTTTGTGAATATTTGGTCTCAGGATCTGCTTAGCATTTTTCAGCAGATTATATAAGCATCCTGCCAATTTTAATAGACACTTTGAATAATATCATGGGGAAAATCCCTATGTATTCATTCTAAAAGAAACATTACCAGCCTCATCATCATACATAAAGTACAGCACACTTTATTTTGTTTGGCATGTTCACAGAGGTTCATCTTTATGATAATTATAGTTAATCAAATATTTTGGTTAAAAGAACATTACAATGTTTTTAATATATAAATCATTAATTTTATTATTTTTATTTTTTATGGGGTAAAATACGCATAACATAAAAATTAGCGTAAGCATTTTAACCATTTTTAAGTGTATGGTTCAGTGGCATTAAATACAACCACTTTGTTGTGCAACCATAATCACCATCTATCTTCAGATCTTTTATTATCTTCTCAAATGGTAAATCCGTACCAAATAAACAACAACTTCTCACTTCCCTCTCTCCCAGCCCCTGACAACCACATTCTACTTTCAGCCTCTAACAGTTTGACTACTTTTGGTACCTGATATAAGTGGAATCGGACAGTATTTGTTTGTCTGCGTCTCCTTATTTCACTTAGAATAAGGTCTCAAGGTTCACTCCTGTTGTAATAAATGTCAAATTTCCTTCTTCTCTACGGGTGAATAGTATTCCATTGTATGTATATACCATATTATAGATTTAAGTCATTTTATGGATTCATTGATCAATGGCCATTTGAGTTTTTTCCATCATTTTTTCTATTGTAAATAATGCTGCTCTGAACAAGGGCATACAAATATCTGTTCAAATCTTTGTTTTCTGTTCTTTAGGATATATACCCATAAGTGGAATGGCCGTGGCATTTGGTACAGGTTGAACATCCCTAATCTGAAAATCCAAAATCCAAACTGCTCCAAAATCCAGAACTTTCTGAGCACCAACATGATACTGAAAAGAAATGTTCATTGGAGAATTTCAGATTTCAGGTTTTTGGATTAGGATAGCTCAACTGGTAAATATAATGCAAATATTCAAATTTCCAAAAATAATCCAGAATTCATAACACTTCTGGTTCCAAGCATTTCAAATAAGGAATATTCAACCTGTAATTATCTTTAATTTTTTGAGGAACTGCCATGTTTTCCCATACTGGCTGCACCATTTTATATTCTCACCAATAATTCATGGGGTTCCAATTTGTCCAAATCCTCACTAAAACTTGTTTTCTAATGTTTACTTGTTTTTTTTACATAAACATTAGCCATTTGAAGTATCATGTGAGGTTTTAATATCCTTTTCCTTAATGATTACTGATTTTTTAAGGGATGGATAGTATTCCGTTGTGAATATATACCACATTTTTTATATCCATTCAGCCATTGATGAACATTTAGGTTGATTCCATCTCTTGGGTACTGTGAATAAAGTTGTGATGAATATGGAAGTGCAGGTATGATGTCTTTTTGATATATTGATTTCATTTCCTTTGGGTATATATCCAGTATTGGGATAGATGATATCATTTCGTTTGCAGCATCATGTATGAAACTGAAAACCATCCTGTTAAGTGAAGTAAGTCAGACACAGAAAGACAAAGACTTCCTGATCTCACTTATACGTGGAATCTAAAAACAATAAAAATAAAAAGTGATTCTCATATATGTAGGGAGTAAATAATGGTTACCAGAGGCTGGGAGGGGAGAATGTGGGGGCGGGGAAGGAGAAGTGGTAGAGTAATGGACACAAAACTATGCTATCTACCCTAAGCGAATCATTGTGCAGCATATTCATGTATCGAAACAGCACACTGTACCCCCAAAATATGTAAAAGTAAATGTTAACATTTAAAGTAAAATGATTGGTGATGTTCAGCATCTTTTCATGTACTTAATGGCCATGTGTATATCTTCTTTAAAGAAATGTTTATTCAAGACATTTGTCTATTTTTTTTAATTGATTTATAGGGTTTTTTTAAATTTTTGTTTTTGTTGATGTAGAATGGTATTAATTCTCTCTATATTTTAGATATTGAAGCCTTATTAGGTATATGATTTGCAAATATTTTCCCATTATATGGTTTACCTTTTTACTCTTTTGACACTTTTAAAATACACAAATGTTTTTAAGTTTTATAAAGACTCGTTTATCTCTTTTTGTTGTTGTTACTGCTGCTTTTGTTGTCATATGCAGGAAATCACTGCCAAATTCAAAGTCATAAAGTTTTTTTCTTATGTTTTCTTGTAAGTGTTTTAAAGTTTTAGAATGTACATTTAGGTCTTTAATCAATTTTGAATTAATGTTTGTACATAGTGTAAGGTATTGAATTAGTTAGCAAATGTTTTGTCCTCTTTAAATTTTGGAAGAATTTGAGAAGGATTGGTTTTAATTTTTTAATTTATTTATTTATTTTTACATTAAAAAATTTGTATTGAAAATATTTTAACCTTAATTTGCATATATTTGTGGATTACAGTATATTATTTTCATACATACTTACACTGCATAATTATTCACTTAGGGTAGATAGCATAGTTCTGTACATATTAGTCCACCATTTTTCCTCCTCCAACCCTACCCCTGGCCTCTTGTAACCATTATTCTACTCTCTACTTTGAGAAAATTTTCTTTTCAATGACTTTTATTTTCATTCTGTTGTGATTAGAAAAGATACACTGTAGGATTTCAATATTTTTAAATTTATGATAACTAGTTTTGTGGCCTGACATATACTCTATCCAAGAGAAGATACCATGTGAACTTGAAAAACATGTTCCTTCTGCTGTTTATTTGTGGATTGCTCCATTAGGTACACTTGGTATCCAGTGTTGTTTTAAGTCCTCTGTTTGCTTACCGGTCTTCTGTCTGGCTGTTCTATCTATTGTTGGAAGTAAGTGCTGATGTATCCAACTATTATTGTAGAGCTGTTTATTTTTCCCTTCTATTGAGTCAATACTTAATTCATATATTTAGGAGCTCTGATGTTTGGTACATACATTTTTATAACTGTTATATCTTCTTGGTGACGAGTTTTTTAATCAATATTTAATGATCTTTTTGTCTCCTGTAACAGTTTTGGACTTAAAGCCAATTTTGTCTGAGATATTAGTATGGCCATCTCAACCCACTTTTGGTTAATATTTGCATTAAACATCTTTTTCAATCCTTCCAGTTTAAACCTACATGTATTCTTAAATATAAAGTGAAGCCCTTTGTAGACGACATGTACTTCAATTATATATTTTTTATCCATTCTGTTCATCAATGCCTTTCATTGGGGTGTTTAACATATTTAAGTTTAAAGTAATTACTCATAAGAAATAACTTATTTTTCCATTTTTCTATTTGTTTCCTTAAATTATGTGTTATAGCTTTTTGTTGTCCCTCATTTCCTCCATTACTGCATTCTTTTGTGTTTAGTTGATTTTTTTCTAGTGATATGTTTTGGTTCCCTTGTCATTTCAATTTCTGTATATTTTATAGATATTGACTTTGTAGTTACATGGAAATTAGATATAACATACTAAAGTTATAATGATCTATTTTAAATTGATATCAACTTAATGTCAATTGCATAAAATCTCTACTTCTACTCTATGCTAATCCCACATATTATGTTACTGTTGTCATGAATTACATCTCTATCCATTGTATACTCATTAACATAGAATTATAATTATTTTTATGCATTTCTATTTGCAAAATATGAAGTGGAGTTACAAAACCATAAATATAATAATACTGGCTTTTGTATTTATCCTTGCATTTACCTTTACCAGAGATTTATGTCTAGGAGTTACTGTCTAGGACCCTTTCATTTCAACTTAAAGGAATTCCTTTAGTATTTCTTGTAGAATAGGTCTAGTGGTAATTCACTCTTTCAACTCTGGTTAATCTGGGAATATTTTAATTTCTCTTTCACATTTGAAAAGCAATTTTGGCAGATATAAAATTCTTACTAGACATTTTTTTCTTTCTACAAATTAAGTATGTTATTATACTGCCTCCTGGCCTCTAAGGTTTATGCTGAGAAATCTCCTGATTAATAAAAATCCCTTTTAAATGATGAATGGATTTTCTCTTCCTGCTTTCAAGATTATATTTTGTGTATATCTTTAGAGGATTTCATTATAATATTACAATTTATGGATCTCTTTAAATAAATCTTTCTTGAATTACTTTAAGCTTCTTGAATTTGTACATCTATGTCTTGTTCAAATTTGGAAGGTTTTAAATTTCTTCAAATAATCTTTATACCCCTATCTCTCTCTCTTCTACTTCTGGAACTCCAGTAATTCAAATATTGGTCAGCATATTGGTTTCCCTTAAGTCCTATAGTCTTCATTCTTTTTTTTTTTCCCCTTCTCAAAGTTAATTATTTAAAATGTCATTTCTTCACAGTCACTGGTTATTTCTTCCATCTGCTCAAATCTTCTGTTGAAATCCTCTGGTGAATTTTTCAATTCAGTTATTGTAGTTTTCAACTCAAGAATTTAAGGTTGGTTATTTTTTATATTTTCTTTTTTTGTTGTTTAAACTCTAATTATATATATAAATTATATATATAATTTTTCTTATTTTCTTTTTCTTTGTGTTTTCATTTAGCTTTTTGAACATATTTAAGACAGTATTTTTGTTTATTTGTATATTCATTCTTACAAATAGTGATATTTCTTTATGCTCTTTGCTCGACCTCTCATATCAAAAACCCCTTCCCTCTCTTCCCCCCATCTCTACTATTCGTAGTTTTGTTCTCTCCTTCTGAAAGTTCAACACATTGTTGTGGTCTATTCTGTCTTACTTTCCTCCGTCCCTTCTTCCTTCCATCCCTCCTACCCTCTTTACCTCTCACCCCCCCTTCTTTCCTAGCAGCCAGTTATGAGTGACATATGGTATTTCTGTTTCTTTGTCTGGCTTATTTCACTTAACATATTTTTCTCCACACTCATACATGTTGTAGCAAATGCCAAAATTTCATTATTTGTTATGGCTAAGTAGTATTCTATTGTGTATATATACCACAATTTCCTTATCCAGTTATCTACTGATGTACATTAATGTTGTTTCTGTCACCTGGCTATTCTAAATAGAGCTGCAAAAAACATGGGAGTGCAGGAATCCATTCGATATCATGATGATTTCCATTCCTTTGACTATATATCCAGTGGGGGATTGCCAGATCATATGCTAGCTCTATCTGCAGTTCATTGAAAAACATCCCTACTGTTTTCCATAATGGCTGTGCTCGTTTACAGTCCCACCAACGGTGTGGAAGAATACCCCTTTCCTCACATCCTTTCAAGCATTTGTTATTCTTGCTCTTTTTAATAATGGCCAATCTCACTGAGATGATATCTCAATGTTGTTTTGATGTGCATTTCTTTGATGACTGGTGATGCTGAGCATTTTTTCGTGTACCTCTTGGGCATTTGTATGTTTTCCATTGAGAAAATGTCTATTCATCTCCTTTGCCAATTTTTTGATCGGATTATTTGTTGTTGTTTTAATGTATAGTGGTTTGAGTTCTTTGTATATAGTGTATATTAATCCTTTGTTGGATGTGTAGTTTGTAAATATTTTCTCCCATTCTATAGGTTGTCTATCTGCTCTGCTGATTGTTTCCTTTGCTGTGCAGAAGCTTTTTAGTGTGATAAAATACTATTTGTTTATTTTTTTTTCATTTGTTGCTTGTGCTTTTGGGGTCTTGTTCATAAAGTCTTGCCCAGCCCTATTACCTGGAGTGTTTCTTCCATATTTTCCTTTAGTAATTTCATAGTTTCAGGACTTGTATTTGAGTCTTTAATCCATTTTGAGTAGATCTTGGTATATAGTGACAAGTACAGGTCCAGTTTCATTTTTATGCATATGGCTGTCCAATATTCACAACATCATTTACTGAAGAGGCAGTCTTTTCTACAGTATCTATTCATGCTGCCTTTGTCAAAGATCAGTTTGTTGTAAGTACATGGGTTAATTCACAGGTTTTCTATTCTGTTCCATTGCTCCAAGTGTGTGTTTTTAAACCAGTAACACCCTGTTCTCTTTACAATAGCTTTGTGATATAATTTGAAGTCAGGTAGTGACTTTTGTCAATTTTATTTAACTTTTCAAAAAACCAGCTTTTTAACTTTTTGTTTCATTGATCTTTGGTATCATATTTTTGGTATCTATTTAATTTAGTTCTGCTCTGATTTTAATTATTTCTTTCCATCTACTACTTTGGTATTGGATTGTATTTCTAGTTCTTTGAGGTATAGTGTTAGGTAGTTTATTTGAAGTTTTTCTATTCTTTTGATGTAAGCATTTATCTTAATAAACTTGCCTCTTAGTACTCCTTTTGCAGTATCCCGTAGGTTTTGGCATGATGTCCCATTGTTATTGCTAGTTTTGAGAATTTTTTTCATTTCCTGTTTGATTTCTTCATAAACCCATAAGTTGTTCAGTAGCATGTTGTATCATTTCCATGTATTTTCATGGTTTCCAAAGTTTCACAGGTTACAGATTTCTAGTTTAATCCACTGTGGTCTGAGAAGATGAATGAAATGACTTCAATTTTTTAAAAATTTATTGATACTTGATTTCTGAATTAATATGTATTCTATCTTGGGGAATGTTTCATGTGCTGATGAGAAGAATGTATATTCTCTAGTTGTTGGGTGAAATGTTCTATATTTATAAACCATGTCTGATTGGTATGAAGTGTAATTTAAATCTTGTGTTTCTCTGTTGGTGTGTTGCTTAGATGATCTGTCCAATGCTGAGAAGGCAGCTTTCAGGTTACCAACTATTATTGTATTGAGGTCTATCTCTTTCCTTAGGTGTAATAATGGGTGCTTTATATATCTGGGTGCACCAAAGTTGAGGGCATATATATTTATGGTTGTTATATCTCCTTGGTGGATAGATCTCTTTATCATCATATCATGGCTTTCTTTGTTGCTTTTTATACTTTTTAGTTTAAAGTATTTTTTGTCTGGTATAAGAATAGCTACTCTTGCTCATTTTTGTTTCAATTTTTTGGTAAATCTTTTTCCACCCTTTCACTTTTTGTCTGTATGAGTCTTTACAGTTGAGGTGGGTTTCCTATATGCAGTATACAGTTGGGTCTAGTTTTTTAATCCATATGGACAATTGATGTCATTTAAGTGGGAAGTTCAATCCATTAACATTTAGTGTGGTTATTGAAAGTTATTGTCTAACTCTTGTCACTTACTTGCTTTTGTGTGGTTGTTTGTTTGTTTTTTTTTTTTTTTTTGTTTTTTTTCGTGTCCGGCAACGGAAGACAACTCTCAGTGTTGCTCCCATACCAGACCGGGACCGGCAACGGGATCGCAACCCTCGGTGTTGCACCCGCACCTCGCTCAGCCAGTGAGCGGGAACCGGTCTGTATGTGGGATCCGAACCCTTGGTGGGAGCGCCATCGTGCTCCCAAGCGGCGCACTGTAGCAGTGCGCCACTGGGCCGGCCCTGTGTGGTTGTTTTAAGCATCTTTTGTTCCTTTCTTTCCCTGTTGCAGTTTGGCTACAGAGTTTGTTGGTTTTTTGAGGTAGTACAGTACAGTTTTTTTTCCTCTTTTTTGTTTGCCTATGTGCTCTACCAATGGGATTCATTCTCCCTCGTATATTAAGATTGTGATTATTGTTTTTATTATTATTTTGAGTTCCAGTTGCAAGACTCCTTTGAAGGTTTCTTGTAGTGCTTGTCATGTGATGCTGAATTCCCATAGTTTTTGTTAATCTGGGAAATACACTATTTTTCTTTCATATGCGAAGGATAGCCTTGCTGAGTATAGTAATCTTGGCTGGCAGTTTTTTCTTTTAGTATTTCCAATATTTTCTTCCATTCTCTTCTTGCTTGTAGTGTTTCTGCTAAGACGTCTGCTGTCGGTCTGGTGAGGACTTCCCTATAGGTGACAGCATTTATCTCTTGCTGTTTTTAGGATTCTGTCTTTGTCTTTCACTTTTGCCAGTTTGACTAAAATGTGTCTCTAAGAGGACCTTCTGGATTGAATCTGTTTGGGGATCTTAGAGTTTCTTGAATCTGGAAATCCATTTCTCTGCTAATACATGTGAAGCTATCTGCTTTCGATGAATAAGTTTTCAATGACATTTTCTTTTTCCCCCCTATCTGGAATACCCATGATTCAGATGTGTGTCCACTTGAGGCTGTCTGATAGCTCTCAATGATTTTCTTAATTTTTTTAAGTTCTTTTTCTGTTTTATTTTATATTATTTTATTTTATTTAGGCCTCGGGCTCTTTCAAAAACACTCTCTTTTGCATCAGAAATTCTTTCTTCTGCTTTACTCTAACCTGCTGCTAAAGCTTTCAAATGTAATTTTTTGTTGTTGTTGCATGAGTCTTACATTTCCAAGTGTTCTGCCACATCTTTTTTATGGCATTAATCTCTTTGTATATTTCCTCCTTCATGTCTTGGATTCTTTTTCTTATTTCATTGTGTTGTTTATGTGACTCTTCTTGTATCTCACTGAGTTTCCTTAAGATTGTTACTTGGAATTCTTATACAGACCATTTAAAGGTTTATTACAGATTGGGATCCAGTATTTGAGAGTTACTTCATTCCTTTGGGGGTGTCATCATCTCTTGTTTTCTCATATTTCTATTATCTCTATGTTGATGTCTGGTCATCTGGTGGAGCAGATGCTTCTTCAGTTATCTTAGTGGAATTAAAGGTGAGAGAATTTCTCCTGCAGATTTGTTTTGTGTTGCCTATTGGCTGGGATATTTCAGTTTTGGTTCCAGGTAGACTCTATAGTCCCAAAACTTTAGGTAGACTCAGGTGACACTAGTGTCAGCATATGTGGGGCCCTGA
Organism: Galeopterus variegatus; assembly: GCF_000696425.1. Lineage (NCBI taxonomy): Eukaryota > Metazoa > Chordata > Mammalia > Dermoptera > Cynocephalidae > Galeopterus > Galeopterus variegatus. The sequence goes on from NW_007734767.1 coordinate 13,001, forward strand.
CAGGTGTGGTGTGGGACTACAGAGGGTGTAGCTGGGTGGGGCCAAAAGGCACAGTGCTCTGATAGCTACTGCCTGGTGTCTCAAGGCTCCCAGAGTAGAAGCCACAATGGGCAGGGCTCTGGGGGCTGCTGTCAGGTGGCTCAAGGCTCCCATGTTAGAGAACACAAGGAGTAGGGTTTCGAAGGGCTGTTGCTAGGAAGCTCAAGGCTATCATGTTGGAAGACATACCAGAGGAAAGGCAGCCATTCCGTGGTTCAAACCTCTTGTAATAAAAGCCATGAGGGGTGGGACTTCTGGGGCTTGTGTAGGGCCACTCAAACCTTTTTCAGTGAAAGCTGTGAGGGATGGGTGTCCCAGAGCTGTTGCTGAGCCAATCAGACCTCTAGCAGCCATAACCGCAAGGGGTGGAGCCTTGGAAATTGCTATGCAGCAGCTCCAATCTCCCAGGGAGGGAACTGCAAAAGTTGGGGATCCTGGTACTGTTGCAGAGCTTCTTCAGTCTCTCATGAGGAAATCTGCAAGGGGTGGACCTCCCAGGGCTGGTAAAAGGCCACTCAGTCCTCTCCCCATGAAAACCACTAGGGGCAGGGCTCAAAGGACTGCTGCCCACTGTCTCTGAAGGATACAGCAACTGGCACAACACTCCAGTGTCCAAGTTTAGGTGCTGTGCAGTGGCCAGGGCTAGATCTACATGGCCTGTGGTACCAGAGACTGGGCTGCTGCTGCAAGAATCCTGGGCTCTGCAGCAGGATCAGATGATGGCTGTTGCAGGGAGCAGAAGGAACTCCTATAGGTGGAGTTGGATCTGTGCTCTGGGGCTGGACAATGGTGCTGGTGACCTTGGCCATAGTAAGGATTGGCTGAAATGGGACCAACCAGGGGTTACCTCTGGGAAGTGCTCACAGCTGCAAAGACTCTTCCTGTCACAAGGAGAACCTCTCCTGCTCTGATTCCAGCTGTCCGGTCCTTGCTCCAGGCCTCTTCTGTGGGAGAATTGCACATTAGGCACCTCTAGTTCACCATCTTGACACCTTGCACTCCACAGCTTTTTTTTTTTTTTTTGTTAAATTTTTATTTTGTCAGTATACAATGTATATGATTATTATGGCCCATCACCGACACCGCCCTCCCTCCTCCCTCTCTCCCCTCCCCCCCAAGAATGTCCTTTAAGTTTGCTTGTTGTAACAACTTCATAAAAGTATAGTTGTTATATCTTCTTCCCCACCCCCCCCGGTTATTTTTGGGTGTGTATGTGGGTGAATTAATTTGTTTATTTTTTAGCTCCCACCAATGAGTGAGAACATGTGGTATTTCTTTTTCTCTGCCTGACTCGTTTCACTCAATATTATTCTCTCAAGGTCCATCCATGTTGTTGCAAATGGCAGTATTTCATTCGTTTTTATAGCTGAGTAGTATTCCATTGTGTAGATATACCACATTTTCCGTATCCACTCATCCGATGATGGACATTTGGGCTGATTCCAGCTCTTGGCTATTGTGAAGAGTGCTGCAATGAACATTGGGAAACAAGTATACCTTCGACTTGATGATTTCCATTCCTTTGGATATATTCCCAGTCAATGTTGGGAAACAAGAAGCATGAAAATTCAAGAAAAAATGACAACTACAAAGGAACGCAATAATCTTCTAGTAAAAAAAAAAAAAGAAAGAAAGGAAGAAAGAAAAATAGAAAAGTAAATCTATAAATTGCCTGAAAAGGAAATTAAAATAATGATCATAAGGAAACTGAACAAGATATAAAAGAATGCAGATAGCCAATTGATAGAGTTTGGATGTGTTGTCCCCATCAAAACTCATGTGAAAATCTGATCCTCAATGTGGCAGTGCTGTAAGGTGTTCTAGTCATGGGGGTGGATCCTTCATGAATGGATTAATGCTCCCCTTGGGGAGGAGGGGTAGTGAGTGAGTTCTCTCTCTGTTAGGTCCTGCCAGTGTTGGTTCTTTAAAGACCCTGGCACCTCCCCTCTCTCTCTCTTGCTTCCTGTCACCATGTGATCTGCTCTTACCTGCGGGTTGTTTGCCACTTTCTGCCATGTGTAGAAGTAGCCTGATGCACATGCCAGATGCAGCTGTCCCAGAATCTTAAGCCAAATAAACCTCTGTTCTTTATAAATTACCCCATCTCAGGTATTTAGGTTATAGCAACACAAAATGGAATAATACACCAATTCAACAAAATCTGAAAAACAATTCATAATCTAAACAGCAAATTCTACAAAGAGATAGATATCATTTTTAAAAAACACAGAAATCTTGAAGCTAAAAATTAATTGTATAAAATAAAAAAAAATATTGAGAGCTTCAACAATAGATTAGATCAGAAAAAGAAAGAATTTCTGAACTTGAGGAAAATCTTTTGAATAATCCTCTCAGACAAAAAAAAAAGAAAAAGAAAAGAAAAGAAAAAAGAATGAAGAAAGCCAACAGGACTTATGGGAAACTATTAAGTCAACACCTCCCCATTATAGGAGTTTCATAAGAAGAGTCAGGAAAAAAATCATAAAAAAACTACTTAATGAAATAATAGCTAAAACTTCCCTGGGATTGGGAGAGATATAAACAACTTCTCCAAGAAGTTTTAATGACCCCAAATATGTGCAATCCAAAAAGGTCCTCTTGAAGGCACATTATAATCAAACTGTCAAATGTCAAAAACATGCAGAACATTTTAAAAATAGGAAGAGAAATGTGTCATCACATATAAGGGAATCCTCATTAGGGTAACAGCATATTTCTTGGCAGAAACTTCACAGGAGTAGAGAAAATGGGATGATATATTCAAAGTATGGAATGAAAAAAAAAAGAAAAAATAATACTGCCAACCAAAAATACTATATCCAGCAAAGGTATATTTGAAAAATGTGAAAAAATAAATATATGTCTTCCCAAACAAGCAAACACAGGACATTTATCACCACTAGATCAGCCTTAAAAGAGAGTCTTACATCTGAAAGCAAAAATCTGGCTTAAGGGATTTGTACATCTGTAAGTAAAGGACAATAACCAAGATCATGAAAACTTATGAAAGTCAAAAGCCCACCAGTAGAGCAGAAACACAAATGGAAAAGAGAAAGTATTGAAACCTTATCACTACAGAAACCCACCAAACTACAAAGATAAACAATAAAAAATAGAAAGAAAAAAAAAAGAGAGAGATAGAAAACACCCAGAAAACAAATAAAATGACAGGAGTAAGCCCTCACCTATCAATAATAACCTTGAATGTAAACAGATTCAATTTCTCAATTAAAGATGTAGACTGGTAGAATGAATAAAAGAACAATATACAACTACATGCTGACTCCATAGTTTCCCATAAACTCACTTCTTCTGTAAAGACAAACACAGAGTGAAATTGAGGGGATGGAAAAAGATATTTTATGCAAATGAACACAGAAAAAAAAGTTAGAGTGGCTTTACTTATATAAAATAAAATAAATATTAAATCAAAACTGTAAAAAGAGACAAAGAAGGTCATTGCATAAAGATAAAGAGATCAATTAATCAAGAGGATATAAGAAATGTTGATATATATGCACTGAACACTAGAGCACTCAGATAGATAAAGCAAATATTATTAAATCTAAAGGGAGAGATAGACCCCAGTATAGTAATAGTTGGGAACTTCAAGAACACATTCTCAGCATTAGACAGATTGTCTAGACAGAAAATCAACAAAGAAACATCAGATTTAAACTGCACTATACACCAAATGGACATAACAGACATTTATAGAACATTTCATCCAATAGTTACAGAACACACATTATTCTCATCAGCACCTAGATTTTTCTATAGGAAAGACCATATGTCAGGCCATGAAATAAGTCTTAACAAATTTTAAAATATCAAAATCACATCAAGTATTTTTTCTGACCACAATGGAATACTTGTAAAACTAGAAATCAATATCAAGAGATATTTTGGAAAATATACAACATAGAAATTAAACAACATGCTCTTGAATACAAGATGCTTCCCTGAAATTTGTATTTCCCAGCCTCAGAAACTGTAAGCAATCATTTCATTTTCTTACAAATTACCCAGGGCCAGGTATTTTATTATAAGCAGCAGAAATGGACAAATACAGATCTGAAACAGCCTTAGCAATCCTAAGCCAAAAGAACAAAGCTGGTGGTATTATACTACTTGACCTCAAAATGTGCTACAAAGCTATAGTAATCAATACAGCATGGTACTGTCATAAAAACAGGCACATGGACCAGAATAGAGAACCCAGAAATAAATCCAGATATGTGTAGCCAACTGACTCTTGACAAAGTTGTCAAGAACATACATTTCTTTAATAAATGGTTCTGAGAAAACTAAATATTCACATGCAGAATAGTGAAACTAGACCCCCACCTCTCATCATATATAAAAATCAACTCAAAATGGATTAAAGACTTAAATGTAAGACCTGAAACTATGAAACTACCAGAAGAAAACATAAGAAAATGCTTCGGGGCTTTGTTGTGGGCAAAGACTTATGGATAATATCCCAAAAGTATATGGAACAAAGGTAAAGTAAACAAATGGGATTATATCAACTAAAAATCTTCTGTACAGCAAAGAGAACAATCAGTTGAGTGAAGGCACAACCTGTAGAATGGAACAAAAATATTTGCAAACTATTCATCTGACAAAGTATTGATATCCAGAATATACAAAGAATTCAAACAACTGAACAGCAAGGAAACAAAAAATCCAATTAAAAAATATTCAAATGACCTGAGTAGAAATTTCTCAAAAGAAGACATACTGATGGCCAACAGGCATATGAAAAAATGCTCAATATCTCTAATGGTCAGGAAAATGTTACTTCGGTTATAATGGCTGTTATAAAAAAAAAAAAAAATCAACACATGCTGGGGAGGATGTGGAGAAATATATATGCAGAACTCATACATTCTTGGTGGTAGTGTAAATTAGTACAGCCATTATGGAAGACATTATGGAGGTTCCTCAAAAAACTAAAAACAGAACTCACATGATACAGCAATCCCACTGCTGGGTCTATATGCAAAAGGAAGAAAATCAGTATTTTGAAGAGATATCTGCAGTCTCATATTCATTGTGCCACTACTCACAATATTCAAGATATGGAATCAACTTAAGTGTCCATCAACAGATGAATGGATAAAGAAAATGTGGTATATATACATAATGGAATACTATTCAGCCATAAAAACTTTTTTTTGCCATTTGCAGTAACACGGATGATCCTGGAGGACATAATGTTAAGTGAAATAAGTAAGGCACAGAAAGATAAATACTACATGTTCTCCCTCATAAGTGGAAGCTAAAAATTTAATTTAACTGACATAAAGAGTAGAATAGTGGTTATTAGAGACTGGGAAGAATAGGGGTGGGGGGATAGCCAGAAGTTGGTTAAGAAATACAAAATTACAGCTAGATATGGAGAATAAGTTCTAGTATTTTATACCACTGTAGGGTGATGACAATTGACAATAATTTATAGGATATTTTCAAATAACTAGAAGAAAGGATTTTGAAGATTCCCAACACAAAGAAATGTTTGAAGTGATGTATATGTTAATTATCCTGATTTGATTATTGCATATTGTATACATGTATTGAAATATCACACTGTACCCCATAATTATGTACAATTTCTATGTCAATTAAGAAGTTTTAAAAAATAATTAAAAAATAAAAATATAAACTAAAAGAATAATCATAATATAAAGTATATAAATATCAATTAAGTCACTTAAAATTGATTTGTTGCTCTAGCTTAAATATAAGTACCGTCTTAATAGTGTTTCTTCCTCAGCCTATGAAATGTGACCAGCTGGTCTTTGTATAATTATACTAATAGAGCTAATGCCGTGGTTTTTCTGAACATTTGAATACTTCATATGTTCTGAGAATATTGTTATACCTTATTATTAATTTCAAATCTAATATTAAAGAGTTTTCTGCAGGTTTCCTGGACAATATCATCATATTGTCTAATTGAGATCCAGTACTCAGCTTGTCAGATCTAAGTATTTCAAGTCTATTAGAGTGAGTTTCAGTTTGAGCTAAATTACGCTATTGATTTAGTAATTTGGTTTTAATTAGTTATATTCACTTAATTGTTTCTAGGTCTGTCGTGACATTTAAAAACAGAGTTGTGGAAATTTATTTCACACTTGAAGGCTTTAGTGTGTCTTTATTTTTTTTTTTTAATTCATCACTTCTACTCTGAAACTTTTTGTAGAAGCTGTAGTCAAATGAATTTCTTGCAATGGATTTTCACATGTAGGTTTGTTTTAAGGAGTGAATACCTTCCACAAAGATCCTTAGCAATGGACATAAAAATGGCCATGTGCTACAGTGTTAGAATAGAGTCATGTCAATTGTATGCAGTAATCAGTTTTTCAGATATTTAAAAGCCACCTATGATAAGGGAGCCCCGTTTCAATTAATTTGCATTTGTGATTCATAATAATACTAACAATAATAATAATAGCTCTTATTATTCATCACAATTATTATTCATCTATGAAAGATGTTGAATATTAAGCATATAAAATTTAATCAAAATACATAGTACAGTTCCATACTGTCCCTGACTCTTGCCTTAGCGTTTTTCATCCACTGGCAAAACCACAAATATGCAATTAAGCTGACTTCTTCTTTGTGTTTATTCTTGCAAGCCTTGTAACATGCTATATCTTACCTAAGTTCCCAAAACCTATAGTCATAATCCCGTCCAGGAAGCATGTTGAGAGAACAGAACATGACTGACAGAAAGTAACATTTCTCAAAGTGTGTTCTGTAGAGGAGTGTTTAATAGTACAACAAGCCTGGAAAACACTGACTAAAATAAACCAGATTTCTCTTCTGCAGAACATTTAGTGATTTCACTCAGATAGCATACATTTTTAATTTCTATGAAGGGAAATTGTGTGCACCTATTTGCCAAAGACATTTCACTGCAGAACACACACAATTTTATTTTTGGAAAGCATGTTGTAAATGATTGTAATACATTTGAAAAATTACTGCATAAAAATGTGAATTTCTTTTAAGTGCATGTTATGGACTCAATGTTTGTGTCCTTCCCAAATTCATATATTGAATTCCTAACTCCCAATATGATGGTATTAGAAGGTGGGGTCTTTGGAAGGTAATTAAGCTTAGATGAGGTCATGAGGGTGCAGGCCTTATGATAAGATTAGTGCCCTAATAAGAAGAAGAGAAACCAGAGCTTCTTCTCTCTACCATGTGAGAACACAGTGAGAAGGTGGCTCTCAGCAAGCCAGAAAGAGGGCCCTCCCCAGAACCCAGCCATGCTGACACTCTTGTCTCGAAATTCCAGCCTCCAGAACTGTGAGAAATAAATTTCTCATTTAAACCTCCCAGGCTAGGATATTTTGTTATGGTATCCCAAGCTGACTAAGATAGTGCAATTGAGGGGTCTGTGACAAAACTGAATTTACTTTTCACCTCTGAACCTTAATAGCAGTCTAACACTATCTCTAAATCTGTAACCTCATCTGCAGAGTAGAGACAGTAATATCTTTCAAGTGAGGATTGTATATATAT
>NW_007734767.1:21174-69891 GCF_000696425.1 Galeopterus variegatus
TATATATATATATATATATATACACATATATATATGGCTCATATTAAGCTACAAATAATGACTGCAATGATCAAAATTATTAATTATTCCTAATTATAGGTTTCTCTTTCTGAAACTCAAAAGTGAATTGAAAATTTGGAAAATTATGAATTTGGCTACTCAGAATAGAAAATTTTAGTAAAAATACAGTATCTCTCTGGTGCTTTTTGGGAGTGCATTATTCATAAACTGTTGCTGTTAAAATTAGGTCCAGTGGTATATATACACCGTGGAATAATACTTTGCCATACAAAAGAATGAAATTCTGCCATGCACAACGACATGGACGATCTTGGAGAAACTTATGTTGAGTGAAATAAGCAAAGCACAGAGGGATAAATGTCATATGTACTCACTCATAAGTGGGAACTAAGAAAGAAAGAAGGAAAGAAAGAAAGACCACAGAGGTGCATTAGACTTGCAGAGGGAGAAAGCATACCTAGGCATACTAAGTGGAGTGGGGGAAAAGCGGATGGGGAGGGTGATCAGGGATAACTGGGTGTGGGACACATGATATAATTGCAATTTGTGGTAATAGGCATGCTGCCACTATGGATCTGGCCATCACATCTTGGGCACGAGTGGTGACAGCTTTGTACCCATGAATATTAATAACCATTAAAAAAATTAAAATTAAAAAAGAAATTGGGTCCGGTGTAGTTAATCTTGGAGCTTCCAGGGTGGTAATAGACTGGCTGTTTGGGTATGATCAATACCTAGTGATAAGCCTAGGTGAGAGCTTGATCTTCTGAGCTCACTGTTATTTTTTAATAACTTTTGCAGCTCAGCAGACCCAACTGGATCAAGCAATGTGTTAGGTGCATTAGGTAGGCACTCCACTGAGCTCTAACACTCCAAGAAATTTTCATACACTGTACTCCAAGGACTATTTCTGGCCTGTAAATATAATTTTCATATCCATAGTACCTCCAGGTGGCCTTCACAATAACTTACTTCTTCTCATAATTAAAATTAATGCTCATAATCCAATTTATCATGTTGCTTTTTTTTTTTTTTTGCTGGAGAACTATATTCACATCTGGTCAGTCACTTTCTTTCATAGAATTATGAGAAACGTTCTCAGATCTGGATATTTGTGCCCCTTTGTTTATTTGCTTTGGGAGGTCAGCCTGAGGATTTAGCCTAGTATCTTAACTCTGAAAAATAAATACGTCAGTGCTGAATTGTTTAATCATCAAATCAAATGATAGAATCATGATTTAAACATCCTACAATATACCTTTCTTTCAAAAATACATTTTTTAAAAAATTTAGTCTTATGAGTTAAAGACATTTGTGCTAAGCATGGTGTGATTTTTTTTTTTTTTTAATGAGTAAATTGGATAAGGCTTCTGCCTTCAGAGAACTTGTAGCTTATTACTTTTTGTGTTTCCATGTGTAGGCAACATATCCATTGAAAGACACAAAGAGTATGCTGTGCTTTGTTTTCTTATTATATGCATGCAAATGTGGAAAAACATTTGCATGCACTCTCTTAATGTCTTTTTGAATCATCATTATTTACATATATATATGATACTTATTTATGCATATATGTAAAATTATATGAGTGTGGTTAGAAACTGATGGATAGACAGACAGATAGATATAGTCTTGTTTCCTATTTTTAATTTATTTCTCCATAGGATAGAATTCCACTATGAAAACAATTAGTTTGTTTCAAATCAAGAAGTTAACATCGGAAAATACTTCTGATCAATTCTCCTTTAATTTTTCAGTAGAATAAAAATGCTTACAGGACATTTAGACAAGAGATACTGTGAAAATGTACATGTACTCACATAAAATTAAAATTGGCTATGCTGCACCACACACTAAAGGCCAGTCTGCTCCTCCAAAATATGTTATAGTAGATTACAGAATTTGTGAATAAACCTCTTAAGCATTTAGTAAAAGTATAGTAACCAAGAATATCATTGTTGAGCAATCAGTCACATTCTGAGTTCATCTGTGTAATTTTATTGTAACACTCTGCAGTGTTGCTGAATTCAACTCCATCTGCCACTTTTCCCCCTAAACCAAGGTTTTCAAAATGTCATTCTAGAATAGCTACAGCAAATGCATACTAAGTTCATGATAATTTGCACTGATTACATAACATTACTGAGACTGAGAATCTCATTGTCCAAGCTCAGTTTTTGACCTAGGATACAGTCACCTATTTTTCTATGGATTGACTTATATTCATCCTGTTCCAAGATGATTGGACCAAGAGTACAGGGCCATGTGATATAAAGCATGACCAACTAAAAGCTCCTTGTGGAACAAAAAATTATGGGTGAGGCAGTTTGTCATACAAAAGTGCTATGGGAAAGCAAGGACCATGCAGACTCTTTATCCCTTTGTTCAGAATAATTTGGGATCATCAACCAAAAATGAAGGGATTGGACTTTCCTCTGTTGATGTGTATTGGTCCTATAATTCTATGAGTAAGGAATTAGGGAAGGTATAAGGAAAATAATTCTGAAAACATCACATATTTTCTCTTGCTTCTTACATATTTGAAACTGCATTATGATGTATTTTAGATTTCTGAAATAATCGAGACTGACTTGACATGTCCAAGAAAACTCTCATCGAGTAGAACCAGACACTTGGATAAGAATTCAATATATTTAACTTTTCCTAATAGTTCTCAGCAGTTGGTTCAAGTTTTTTATCTGAGTTGTACGTTTAGCATTTTGTTTCTATGTTTTACCTTAAAAAATAAAACAATTCTTCTTAATCTTCAAAAAATACAAACCTCACTATATCACTTGTTTTTATAAGCAAAAATTCAACACAAAATACATACTGTTGCTTGTGAATGGCCTTTGGAAGCAAGCCAAGGTACATTTCAATACCAGCTCTTTCAGTTACCAGCTGTGTAAATTTGCTGAGTTGTCTTAAACATGCTATACTTCTGTTTCCTAATATGTTCAGTGGTAGGAAAAATACATGCCTCCAGTTGTTGTGGTATGTATTAAATAAAATAACTTATGTAAAGGGCTTGCCACAAGGCTTAGCTTATTAATAATCACTCAGGAAATAATGGTCCACTAAACCACCTCTCCAAAGCGGTGAGTGCAAGACAATCCACTGAGGTACCAAAGAAAATATTAAACATTTAATTGGTATGTTACTTTATTTTAGTTTAAAATTACATTTATACATACATGACATAAATAATATTTTAAGTAAACATGAAAATGTTATATCATATGTGCTGAGTTTTTTGTGGTATTTATATTTCTTCCTTTCTGTTTGCCTTATCCTTATTTCTTTCTGTCTCCTTCCCCCATATCAGCTCATTTCTCCACCACCCACAGACATACTCCAGTTATAGGTCTATATCAATTAGTAATATTCTTGGTTACAAATGACAGAACACCCATTTAATAGTGTCTTAGGCAAGAAGGAAATTTACTCATCTCACTTAACAAGAGGACTGGAAGTAAATAGGCAGTTTTAGAGTTGCTTCATTAATTCAGTGGCGGTGGAATGTCAGGTGGGTATCTCTTTTTTCTCCCTAATTTTAGTAAGTTGGTGTCAACAATTCCAACCATCAAAATCTCATATGACCGTATTACAAAAAGAAAAGAGAATTGAAAAGAAAATAAAAAAATCTTTCCCATAAATCTTCTCATATATGTATACACACACATAAGGCTTTAGTCAGTTTGTTTCTAAAACTGGCATTTTACAATACACACTTTTAGCATCTTCCTTTTCTAGCTCAGCAGTGTGTACTGGAAGTCCATCTGGGTCAACTACCATATTTCAAACACATGCTCTCTAATGGCTGTGTAATATTCTATTCTGTGACTATACTATAATTTATTAAATCATTTCTCCACTCAGGGACATTCACTTTGATTTCAAGCCCCCCCACACACACACACTTTAATAATTTTGCATCAGTATCCTTGCTGATATGGCTTTCTATACTGGAGAATTTATTTTACTGGATACATTCCCAGAAGTGAGCTTGCTGGGTTAAAGATTGTATGTATTTTTCATTTCAGTAGGTGGGCTAGATTTCTTCCCCAAAAGGATGTCACATCTCACATTTTCACCAGCAATGTATCAGTGTACTCTTTTTCTTGAATCTTTGTCAGCAACAGATGTTATCACCCTTTATAAATTTGTAGAGTCTTAGGGATGAAGTGGTATCATTTTTAATTTACATTGAATTTGTCTATTGATGAATATGAACATCTTTTCATGTATTTGTTGGCAGACTTCATATCCTCTGTCCTTTTTTCTATTAGGTTGTTTGGTGTTTTTCTTGTCAGTGTGTAAATCATACTTATATATAATAGATATTAACCCTTTTGTTTGCCATCTGTTACAATGTTTCCCAAAACTATCATTTGTCTAGTGGCTTTATTTATTACATGAAGCTTATATTTCAGCTTTATGTAGTTGAATATGTATAGTGAAGAAGTTCACCACTGACCCCATTGATTAATTGTGATTATTTTATTAGAATTTCTTTCAAGGTTTTGTTTTATTTTTCATATCTGTATCAGCTGACATTGTATTTATCTACAATAACAAAAACAAACATACAAACAAACAAACAAAAAACTGTGGCTTAGAAAATAAACCAGTTCTCTCCAGTGGAATTTCCAGAGGATAGCTGCTTGTAGACTCCAGAGGACATTTGATTCAGGAAAGTCAGATAGTTTGGAGGTAAGGTGAAGGGAACCATAGTCAGTTTGCCATTTTTCCAGATTCCTCTTCTAGTAGATACTTTTGGTGCCCTACCCAGACCCCCTTTACTCGGGCTGGTTCACCATCCCACTAGTAGCTGTGAGTGTATTGGCTGTTAATATGTCAGTAGTTCACAGTTGCTTCCTTCTCCTGAGAACTGACCTGAGCTTAAGGGGCTACCTCACTGAAAATGACTGGAAGGTCATGCTTTCCCCAAGGTAGGGGGTCATGAAAGTGGTAGAGTGCCTCTGGGCAGGGCAACGTGGCGATACAACTCACTGTAAATACAACCCTCTGGAATCAGAGCCAGGCTAGATGAACCCACATTTGTGCATAGCTTCTTACCCTTCCTTATCCTGCTTCTTTCACTCATTTATATGTCTTACTTAAGAGCACTTTCCCAATAAGTCACATATAGAATTGTCATATTTAACAAATAAAAATACTACACACACATTTAAATTTGAGTTTCCAGAAAAGAGGGAATGATTTTTCATATAAGTATATCCCCTGTGATATCTGGGACATACATACACTTTAAAATTAGTCACTGTTTATCTGAAATTCAGATTTAACTGGGGACCTTGTATTTTATCTAGTAACCTTAATATAGCCCAGAAGTACATTAGGTATATTTGTTTGTTTACTATTTAAAGTTCCTACCTCATAAAGCTGGTTTGAATTCAATGAGTTAATACATATTTGGCACTTCGAACAGTGTCTGACATACAGAATGAGCTCAATTAATGTTGATTATTATTACTTAAAAGTATTTTTGGTCTCTTTATACAGTAATCCCCCCTTAGTGGTTTCACTTTGTGAGGTTTCTGTGATCTGTGGCCAGCCATGGTCCCAAAATATTAAATGAAAAATTCCAGAAATAAAAATGAAAATTATGTTTAAATTGCTTGCCATTCTGATTATAGTGATGAAATCTTGCACTGTCCTGCTCTGTCCTGCCCAGGTTTGTGAACCCTCCCTTTGTCCAGAGTCTCCATACTGTAGACACTACCCACCAGTAAGTCGTTTAGTTGCCACTGGTTATCAGATGAAAAAATTTAGCATGTATAATATTTGGTACTATCCACAGTTTCAGGCATCACCTGGGAGTCTTGGAACATAAGCCACACAAGTAAGAGGGAACTACTATACTGGATGGCATTGGTGAAGACCTTTACATAGTAAGAAATTTACAGCTTCAACATGAATTGTGTATTTGTCTTTCACGAAAAACAATTGTTCCAAATTTGCTGACCTTTTCCTTAATGACAACTAGTTCTCAATAGAATGATAACTAGTAGATTTTTTGGAAATAAACAAACAACACCAGCAATATAAAAAAAAAAAAAAAAAAAAAAAAAAAAAAAAAAAAAACACTTAATCTCTTCCTTCAAGACAACATTGGTAATTTACCAATGAGTAAAAAACTACTGATTTTGAAAAAATTCTTGTTATGGAGAGGATTTCGAAAATAAATATTTGAAAGGTTTTTATCTTTATGTAACTTTGCTCCTAAGTACAACTAAAGTGTGTAACTTAGAAAAATAAAGCTGTCATATTAATACATTGAAAAAAAACACTTTGGAAGCAGTATTTTTAACCTGTTTTTAAAATCTTCCAAATAAGAGCTTCAGTAGATGTCAATTCATTCGTAAAAATACAAATTTCAATGCTATCTCATTAATTGGCAGGAACTAATGGGATTCAAAAAAAAAAAGCTGAAAATTCACTAGCAATATTTTTGTTTTAAAAAGTTATGCATAATTGGTGGCTGAGATTGAAATGTGCATATTGATTTACTAAACTTAGACAATAGTATGATTCTTCTAATTCGACCAATGTAACTTCATGAGGTATCTTTTTCAGCTGTGATAGCCACTTAATCCAGACATGGAAAATATAACAAAGTTTATAAAAACTGAGTATAAAATCAAATCTTTGAATAGCTGTATCACCAAGTATTAACCAAATTTAAAAATAATAATGAAGCATATTTAAATCAACACATCTTTATTTAGAGCAAAGATATGTCTTGAACCATAAATTTTAAAGAGAGCATATTTTCAAATGTTATTAATCTTATTAACTTATTAAGTATCTGTGTGCTCAAGAATATATCAAATATATTGGCATAGTAGTGTGTGTATATCATATTTCAATAAATAGAAAAAAATCAAAGATGTGTGCTTGGATGGTGTGTGTGTGTGTGTGTGTGTGTGTGAGTGTGAATGCTCTTGTGTGTGTGTAAGGTATAAATTTTGTGAGGATGTAAGGACACTCTTCTAAGCCCCTCATTTGGACCTATTAGAGACTGGACAGTATATTAACTTCAGCCCCCAAGCCTGCATGGCTAGAAAAATTTGACTACTCCCTGTCTAAAGAATTATTCCATCTTCTCAGTGAAGTTATGAGGTTGTAGTCTCCTTAGGTGTAATTATGAGGTGGTTGTAATGCTAAATGGGCAGTTTCAGTTCAATTCTATTGGATGCCTGGCAGTTGTGTATGGTGGAGTGAGGAATGCCAAGAAGGGAGAATGGCACCTTACTATATATTTTTCCTCATTTACCCTCAAATGTTCTGATGGCCTCTGGCAAGTCAAAAGGTAAGACCTTACAATTGGAGGCAGAGTCCAATGTGTTAATGTTAGACCTATTGACAAAGTGGTGCTTATAATTTCATTAAAAAATTTTTCTATCTTGACAATGCTTCAATATTTATATATGTTCTATATTTCTTTTTAATGCTTCCTAAATTATATTTTTTAACTTTAGATAATTGCATATTCACATGTAATGGTAACAAATAATACAAAGAGATTGAGTGTACACTTTACCGTTTCCCCCAGTGAAAAACTAAAGTACAATATCATTACCAAGATATAAGCATTTACAATGTCAAGATAGAAAACATTTCCATCATTACAGTGATAGCTACCATTGCACTTTAATAGCCACACACACTTCCCTCCAACTACCACGCCCCTCCTTAACCCCTGCAACTAATAATTCGTTCCCTAGTTCGATAAGTTTATCATTTCAAGAATGTTATATAAATGGAATCATACATTATGCAATCTTTTAATATTAGCATTTTTCACTCAGTGTAGTTCTCTCAAGATTCATCTTTGTTGTAACATGTATCAAGAGTGTGTTTTCCTTTTGTATTGCTGAGTAGTAGTCCATGTATGGATGTACCAAATTTTGTTTAACAATTTATCTGCTGAAGGGCATCTGGTCTGTTTCCAGATTTTGGCTATTAGAAACAAAACTGCTATAAACAGTCATGTACACGATTTTGTGTAAATATACATTTTAATTTCTATTGGATAGATGTCCAGGAGTGCAATTGCTTGGCTACATGGTAACCACATGTTTACTTTTGTAAGAAACTGACAATCTGTTTTTCTGAATGGCTGCACCAATTTACATTCCCACCAGAAATGTAAGAGTCATTCAGTTTCTTCACATCCTGGCCAGAATTTGGTGTTGTCATTATTTTTTATTTTAGCCATTCTGATAGGTGTGCAGTAATATCTTATTACAATTTTTATTTGCATTTCCCTGATAGCTAGTAATATTGAATATCTTTTCAAGTACTTATTTTCCATCTGTATATCCTCTTCAATTAAATGTCTATTTGTGTCATTTGCCCATTTTCTAATTGGCTTCTTTTTTTTTAATGTTTTAGAGTTTTGATAGTTCTTTATATAGTCAAGATACTAGTCTTCTGTTGAATATACAGTTATCATATATCTTCCCCCTTCTGTAGCTTGTCCTTTAGTCATCACAGGGTCTTTCACAGAGTAAAGGCTTATAATTTTGATGAAGTTCAATGTATCAAATTTTCCTTTTATGGATCATGCTTTTGATGTCAAATCTAAGAACTAGTTGTCTACTTCTATATCCCAAAAATATTCTTCTAGTTTTTTCCTAAAAGTTTTATAATTTTATGTTTTAAATTTAAGCCTGTGACCTATTTTGAGATAACTTTTTTTAAGGAGTGAGGTTTAGGTTGAAGTTCACTTTTTGCCTATAGATGTCCAGTTTCTCCAGCACCAGTTTTTGAAAATATTTTCCTTAATCTATTGAATTGCTTAGAACCTTTGTCAAAAATGGACTAGGTATTCTAGTGCATGTCTGTGTTCTCTATTCTGTTCCATGTATTGATGTATTACCTATCACTCCACTAAGATCATACTGTCTTGGTTACTATAGCTATGTAGTAAGACACTATGGGGTAGAGTGATTGCTTCCACTTTATTCAGGATTTCTTTAGCTATTCTAGGACCTGTGCCTTTTTGTATAAATTTTATAACAAGCTTGTCTATACCTCCAAAAACACCTTGATAAGATCTTGGTAGGAATTGCATTAAAACTACAAAGCAATTTGGGGAGTATTGACATCTTTACCATGCTGTGTCTTCCAATACACAAACATGGCATGTAATCATGGCTTCATTGATTTAATTTATTACTATTTTGTAATTTTCACCATACAGATCCTGTACATATTTTGGTAAGTTTGCATGTGAGTATTTCATTTTATTTATGTGATTGTATATGGTGTTGTGTTTTTTTTTTTATTTCATTTTCTATATGATTATTCTTGGTATATAGAAATATTACTGACTTTTGTAGATTGACTTGCATCCTACAACTGGCTGAATTAATTAGTTCTAGAAAATTTTTTGTAGATTTCTTCGAATTTTTTACATAGGTGATCATTGCACATGCAATTAATAACAGTTTTATTACTTTCCTTTTTTTTCCTGCCTAAGTCCTTTATTCTTGCCTTATTAAACTGGGTAGAAATTCCAGTTACAGTTGGAAAAAAGTGATGAAAGCAGAAACCCTTACCTTGCTTTTGATCTTAGAGGTAAAGCATCTAGTTCTCACCTTCAAATATGATATTTGCTGTAAGTTTTTGTACATGTTCTTTACAAAGTTGAAGAAGTTCCTTTCAATTCCCAGTTTGCTGAGAGTTTTAGCATGAATGGGGGTTTGTATTTTGTCAAATGCTATTTCTATGTCAGTTGATATGATCTTTCCTCCTTATACTGTTAACATGGTAGTTTACACAATTTGATTTTCAAATGTTGAACCAGCCTTGCATACCTAAAAGAAATCCAGATTGGTCATGTTGTTTACTTTTTATAGAGATTGCTGGATTCTAATATTTTTGTTGAGGGTTACTACCTACCTAAAATGAGTTGAGAAGTGTTCCCTCTTGCTATGGACTAAATTGTGCTTCCCCCAAATTCATATGTTAAAGCCCTAACACCCAGTGTGACTGTGTTTGGAGATAAGGTCATAATGATGGGATCCTAATCTGATAAAATTGGTTGCCATGCAAGAAAAGGAAGAGATATCTCTCACTCTGCCCTCATAGGAAGAAGAGGTCACATGAGCACACTGTAAGAAGGCAACTGCACAAGCCAAGAAGCCTCAGAATGAAACTTACCTTGGTGACACCTTCCACCCTTCAGAAATGTGAATTACAGAGAAAAAACAAACAAAACTTTTCTGTTGTTTAAGCCATCCAGTCTATTCTATTTTGTTATGGCAGCTTAAGAAGACGAAGACACCTCTTTTTCTATTTTGCTGGGAGAGATTGTGTAAATTTGGTAAGTCTACTTTAAAAGTTTGGTACAGTTCTCCAGTGAAAACATTTATGTCTGGAGATCATTTTGAGTGGGACATTTTAAATTATCAATTTAGTGCTCACTTTGGCAGCACATATACTAAAATTGGAACGATACAGAGAAGATTATCATGGCCCCTGCGCAAGGATGAATTCGTGAAGCGTTCCATATTTTTTATCACATGTTGTCACTTATTTGTGGGAGCTAAAAATAAATAAATAAATAAATACACAAATAACCTGGGGGGGGGGGAGGAGAAGACGCAACAATTACAATTCCTTGAAGTTGATACGACAAGCGAACAGAAAGGACATTGTTGGGAGGGAGGGGGGAGAGGGAGGAGGGAGAGAGGTTTTGGGAATGGGCCACAATAATCAACCACATTGTATATTGACAAAATAAAATAAATTTTGGTAGAAAAAATAAATAAATTATCAATTTAATTTCCTTATTAGAAATGGAGCTATCTAAATTATTTAAAATTGGGTGAGTTTAACACCAAGGTCAAAGGAGTTGACCCCTGTATCAGCCAGTCAGCAAAAAATAAATAAATAAATAAATAAATAAATAAATAAATAAATAAATAAATAAATAATAAAAACCCGATAAGTTGCAGTAGTTTGTAATTTTTGAGGACTCAGTCCATTTCTTCTAAGTTATTGAATTCATGTGTGTAAGATTGCTTATATTATTCCCTTATTATCCCATAATAAAATTTGTAGGATCTATAATGATGTCTTCAATTTTATTCCTGATACTACTAATATGTGTTTATCTCTTCACTTCTGTCAGTCTGTCTTGCTGACAGGGATTTGTCTGTCTGTCTATCTATCTGTTTTTTTAAGAATCAGTTCTTTGTTTCATTGATTATCTCCATTGTTTTTCGCTTTCAATATAATTCATTTCTGCTTTTGTCTATATAAATTCCTTCCTCCTGCTTGCCTTGAGATTATTTTCCTCTTGTTTTTCTAGTTTCTTGAAATAAGAATTTAGATTAGGTTTAACCTTTCTTTGTTTCTAATGTTAAACATATAATGCTATACATTTACCTTTCAGTACTGATTCAGTTGTGTGCTATGTAGTTTTTATTTTAATTATTAAAATGTGATAAATTTAAAATATGTATGAACTATTACATATTTGTATAACAAAGATATTTGCAAAAGGAGATTCACATATATTCACTATATCCTCTGGATAAGTTCTCCTTTTCTTCTCTATATTTCTCCACATCACAATCATCGACACAATTTATCTTATAGTCACTTTGTGCTTTACCTTCAGAAGAGCTCAGCATTTTGGAAGCGGTACCTTCTTTTGGCATGTTTTTACTATCAAGCAATTCTTTCATTTCTTTACTGTTTGCTTTCAAAGGAGTTAAATCTCCATGATGTCCTTTTGGATGGGCAGGGTCATCAATGGTACAAGGAAAGTTGTTTCTATCTAGGCATGTGTCTTCTCTCTGCTGAGGGCCAGCCTCTCTACAACCCCCTGGAGCTTCTTCATAGGCAGATGTTAAAACTCAAAGCTGTATTGCGTTCATCATTTGCAGGTTTATGAGGACTGGACATAGTTTTTACTGATAAATTGGTAATGTTGACTGATCTGGGTTTTCACCAGTGCAGGAAAAAACAGACATTTCTAATATGATTGTTGTCTCCTTCTCAGAAAGACTTCTGCTGTCGAACAGAGCTGGGCTTGATGATGGCTGAAATTCAGGAGGAAGATTCTCTGATTTCCCTTCCTTAAGATTATCAGGTGAAGAATAATCATCATATGAGGACTCCCCACAATCAGGAATCTCAATTGTAGATCCAGGACTCCCCACAATCAAGAGTCTCAATAGTAGATCTGGTCATGAACTGCAGTCTGTTTTCTGACTTAAACAGCAACAACCTTAGCATTACAGATTTCCTACAGTACCTCTTTTTCTTTAGCTTTTCTTTTGGAGGTGAGTGTAAGTCCTCTGACATTCATTTTCTCTTTGTTGAGGAATTATATTGGGTCTCGAATGTATCAAAATGTGACCCATTGCTGTAGATAATGTAGGAGACAAACTATTTCTCAACAAACATCTCCTTTTATATACCTTCAGCTTGCTTTTTGCCAGAGGTGACTATTCCACCTACAGTATCTCTTTGCCAATTTATTTCTTCCTGGATTTTTGAGGATGTAATTGATTGAGGTAACTAGAAGATGCTGATGCATGAGTACTATTTGTTTTCAATACAAATGAAGAAATACACATGCCACTTTTAATTTTATTAATAGATCCTCCCAACTTCCTTTTCTAATTTCCACATCCTGAGTTTCCACAAAGAGCATCAGAAGATGTGTGTAAACTATTAGCAAGGATTTAACTGGATTATCATGAGGCTGTTCAATCATTTTGGAAGAGGTAGAGGAAAGATTTTCCCCTTTGTCCTTCATCTCTTGTAATATCTTCTCCATTACGCCGTGATGACTACCATAAATTTTACTTGGGGGACTATACATCAATGAACTATCACATTCAAATAAGAGAACAGGTACATCATGATTTAGATTTGTCATTTGCCTTTATAACTCTTTAGCCATTTTCTCAAATTTCTTTTGAAGTATTTTATTATTTTATGTTGTTTTAGGAATAAAATCTTTGGGTTGCATATACTTAAAAAAATTAGGCTTGATAAATGTTCATAAGTAACAAGGAATAATGATTCATCAATGTGCACTCCAGCTGTCCTGTGATTTTCAACACAGAACACTGAAATGAGCTTTACTCCTCTCTTCTGAACTTTATCCCAAGTGCTCCAGTATCCATCTTTGAATACATGAGTAACTTGCTTGTTAAAAATTTTTGAAACCTTTACCCCCCTTAGCCACAAGTTGGTTTGTAAATGTCATTGAATAATTTTCTGTTCTATTGGATGACCACATGTCAACATTGGCCACTACATCCCTCAGGATGGAGCCCCCTGGGGCTCCATGGGCTGCCATCAGTAGGTGGTCAGATTTGGGCTTTGTAGTTTGATATGTAGTATTTTCACTTTTACTCAGTTCTATGCATTATTTTATTTCCTTTGACACATTCATCTTTGAACTATGGATTATTTAGAAGTGTGCTGTTTAGTGTTTGGAAATTTTCCTGTTATATTTCTGTTGCTGTTTTCCTGTCTGATTCCATTATGGTCAAACAACATATTCTATAATTTCAATATTTAAAATCTGTTGAGGTTGTTTTAGGGCCAGGATATGGTCTTTCTTTATGATTGTTTTATGTGAGATTGAAAAACTGTATTCTGCTGCTGTTGGGTGGAGTGTACTCCTATGTCGAGTAGATCCAGTTGATTGATTGGGTTGTTAAGTTCTTCTATATCCATGTTAATTTTCTGTATAGTTGTTCTAGAGTGGAGTGTTGATTTGCCTATTTCACTTTCCAATTCTATTAGTTTTTGCTTTATATATTTTGAATGTCTCAGGTTTGGCACATACACATTCAGGATTGTGAATTCTAGATTATGCAATAACCTTTTTTCACTCTAATATTTTTTTCACTGTGAAGTCCATTTTATTTGATACTAATATAGCATCTCCTACTTTTTTGTGATTAATGTTTGCATCATATACTTTTTTCTATCTTTTTACTTTTAGCCTATGTATGTCGCATTTGAAGGAATTTACTTGTAGAAAGCATATTTTTGGATCATATTTTCTTTTGAATCAACTCTTCTCATCTCTCTTATTTGATTAGTATATTTAGATCATTTATATTTACAGTAATTTTTGATATGTTTGGGCTTAAGTCTGCCACTTATTTGTTTTCTGTTGTTTCCTCTTATTCTTGTTCTGTTTCTTCTTTCTCACCTGTCGGTTATTTGAACACTTTTTTAAAAAATTCCATCTTCATTTATTAATAATATTATTGAGTATATTAGTTTGTGAACTTTCTCAGTGGTTACTATAGACATCATTAAACACATATGTAATTTATCACAGTATACTGTTATCAAGGTTTTACTACCTTGAATGAAGTGTATAAACCTTACTTCCCATAAGGTCCCTTTACCTTCTCTGCTTTCAAATATCATTGTCCTAAGTATTTCCTTTACATACATTGAGTACAATATCAGATGGTGCTATAATTTGTGCTTCAAATATGAAATATGATTTAAGAAACTCATGAGAAGTAGGAAAGTCTATTATGTTTACTCATATTTTTATCCATTTTTATTTTCGTCTTTCCTCTCTAAAATTTCAAGTCTTCTTTTAAGATTACCTTCTACTTAGAGAACTTCTTTTAACCATCCTTCAAGGATAGGTTTTCTACTAACAAATTCTTTCAGTTTTGTGTTTATTTTTTCCATCTGAGAATGTCTTTATTTCAGTTAATTCTTGAATATTTTTGCTGGATATAGAATTTGTTGTTGACATATCTTTCTTTCAGCAATTCCTTCTGGCCTCCGTAGTTTCAGAAAAGAAATCTGCTGTCATTTGACTTGGTTGTTCAGTAGAGGTAATGTGTCATTTCTCTCTGTTTGCTTTTAAGAATATTTTTTCTTTATCTTCAGTTTTGAGAAGTTTAATTATAATGTGTCTTGGTGTGGATTTATTTAAAGTTATGATATTTGTATTCAATAGTTTCTTGAATCTGTAGGTGTACATACTTCACTATTTTTTGAGGAACAGGATTAGCACTGCTTTCCATCTCCTTGCTCAGTCTCTTTGCTGCTGGGTGGGTGTGGAAGTTCATCTCCTGGCTCATACCAGAGACGGGGAAAGTGGAATAATGACTATCTCTGACTCTCACTGCTTTGTTCAGTCTCACTGATGCTTGGTGGGAGTGGAAACTCAGTTATTCACTGAGCTCTACTGGCACTGGTGAAGAGGAGGGGGCAGAAGCATAGTGGTGGTTAGCTGCTTCTCAAACCCTGCCTTTAAGTCTCTTTGTTGGTTGGGTGTGGGTGGAGGCTTAGCTCACCACTGGATTATACTGACACTACCACTGATGGGGAATCAGAGTATAACACCTTCTTCTGCCACTGAAGGTCAGCTCCCCACTTATCCTGTCTGAAACAGTGTGTGGCAGAGTGAGGTGAGGTAGTTTTTCTCTTTGTGTTTGGCTGGAGTAAAGTGAGTATTGCTAAAAGAGGTTTGCTACTGTTAGGACTCTCTTTTTTAGATCCTTTGCCTAAGGGCAATGGGCTTTTCTTGTAGCTTTTATTATCTGGGGCTGTTAATGGTTCTGGGTTGGAGACTTCTGCAGCTTTCTGTCCAGAATATATAGGACACAATAAGGGAACCCAGGGAACTCACTATGCTGTGTTTCCTCAAATTCTGGGGTCCTTAGTATATCCAACTCCTTTTCATCTTTCTAAAACTTCTGTTAGTTGTTAGTTGTGCTATGTTCAGGATATTTCTTTCTTTCTTTTTTTTTTAGTTTTAAGAGGGAGGACCTGAAAAAAAAATGGGGCTACTCCATACTGGCCAGAACTGGAAGTTTCTTTATATTTTCAAGATGTTTTGGACAGTTATAATATCCACCTTCTACTACTACAGACATAAGACCACTGCATTATGACTTGGGGGGAGGATATTAAGTGTGTAAGGGGTTGCCTCTCAGTACCTCATCACCCAGAGCATAGAAATCCCTCTCCTTGTTCTTTTGATTCCTAGGTAATGGATATTTTCTTCTCCCATGAGACCAGAGAGAATGCTATATAGCACATTCTTTTATTTTTCTAAATCAAATTGTGTTTGAATCCTAGCTGGTAGAGAGTCCAATATCAGCAGTGTCAAAGGTTCCTTCCCCTCTCTATGGGATATCATTAGACTTTTGATGCTTACTTGGTCACAGGAAAAAGGAGATGGATGTGGTCCTTAGTTCTTCATGTTTGCTATGGGTACCCCCACCGATTGCTCTACTACAAGATGACATCAGGATAACCTACACTGGTCCTTACTAGTCTATTCTGCTGTCGCTCCAGAACAGCTATGGAACTGCTGCTTTTAGTAGTCCTTGCAACTGATCACAGACTGAATCCCAGAATCTGCCACAGTTACTCTTCGTGTTTCTACTCCTGGCATCCAACTTGCAGAGATGTCCCACAGCCATATCCTATCATTTGTGGTGCTGCAAGAAGGTAAGGCTTATTAAAAATCTATCACTAGCAGAACTTTCACTCAGTCTCTGGCATTTTCCCAATCTCTGAGATGTGGATAAGAACATGGAGTATGGATTCAGATTACTTGGGTTCACTTAATAATTCACTGACTTTGAACAAAATCATAACCTACAACTATGTGGCTCCCACAATTATAATACTGGATTAAAGAAGACAATATTTGTAAAGCTCCTGCAACATGCCTGTTAGTATAATGATATAGTAAAGATGGAAGGTAATAGCAAAATATAAGTTCTATATACCTAGTAAGTACAATTTTCCTGCCTGGGCCACTCTGCTTTGGCCTCTACCTGATTATGGCCTCTTTAACTGTCAAAGCTTTCACAATAGTCACTTGAATATGGTCCATTTTCAAGAAAACCTTGAAGTACACTATGATGGTTAATTCTAGGTGTCTACCTGATTAGATCAAGGACTATCAAGAAACCCGGTAAAGCTTTTTTAGTTGTATCCATGAGAGAGTTTCCAGAAGAGTTTAGCAGGACAGCCTGAGTGGACTAGGTTGGAAAGATGGGTGGGAACCATCCTGTCCACTGTGGGCCCAGAGAGAACAAAAACGGAGAAAAAGGTGAATCTCTCCCTCTATTCACTGGAGCTGGGGTACACTCTGTTCTCCTGTTCGTGGACATCAAATCTCAAGACTCTTCAGCTTTGGGTTCCATAACTTAAACCAAGTACACCATCGGCTTCCCTAGTTCTGAGGCCTTTGGACTGGGACTGAGCCATGCTACCATCATCCAGTTTGCAGACGGCCTATCATGAGACTTCTCTTCACAATCACATGAGCCAATTCCCCTAATAAATCCCCTCTCATACATTTATAACATATCCTATTGATTCTGTCTCTCTGGAGAACCTTCACTAGTACATACACTGAAGATGTTAAATCTCCCACCTGAAACACACCCTGTCCCCATCTGAGTGAGAAGAGCTTAGACCAGTGTTTCTGGTAGAATGGTCCACAGACCAGCTGCATCAACTCTTCTGGGATAGAGCTAAGGAATATGCACATCTATTAAGCTGCCCCTGTGATTTTAACGTACACTAAGACTAGTGAACCACATCTCTATAATATCCCTGCCTTTAAACATATGGTTGCCTCCTTCTTTCATGAAGGTTTTCCTAATTCCCTGTTTACCACAACAAGCAGATGCGACCTCTTCTGTTGCTATGGAGTGAATAACAAGGAGAGGAGTCAGAACTGTGGTGCAGGAGTGTTGAGGAGCACTGAGATGCAGCAGTTGGACTGGATTGGCGAGGAAGGACACATGGCTTTTACATAGAATTTGTGCACTTGAGGTGAAGATGCAAAAGGAAAGGGGGAAGGGGACAGAATTAAAAGGGCAGGGAAGCTGGAGAGGGGAAAGTGGCAACAAAGTAGCTCCTATGATCTCCTTCCCCTGACTGATCAGAGAAGTAAATTCCTACCCACACGCACCCACCCAAACATTTTTTTGTCAGAGGAGAATAGGGGCTTGTCCATAGTTGGTATCAGCCACCAGCCTCTCCACACAACGTATCACTGTGTAACTGCTATCGCTGTGTAATTGAGCATGCCCAGTATGGGCCTGCAACCGGACTGGCTGCCCTGAAGTAGCAGACAGGGTATGAACCTATCTACAACTAGGAGTGCTGAACCCTCTACATTCTCACCATTGTATCCATATGAATGCCTTCTTCTGGAAAGTTCTTTTATCTTTCTCTCTGCTTGTAAAAATTCTATCCATCCCTTAGGACCACAACCCAAGGCGGCAGGGAGCTCTTCCCAAGCACCTGGGCCTTTGGGACTGATAATGGTGACATTAGCTTTCCCTCCCAGTAGTAGGAAGGGGGTGCTCCTCCCCTGGACTCTTCCACTCCACCTCTTTATGCCTCCAAAGATCCCCTACTCTCGCCCCGCCCCGCTCTCCCCACCACCCCCCCACCAGGTTTTAAAGGCTCTCCTGCCCAACCAAGGAATCCCAGACATTCCTATGAACGGAATGTGGGGCCCAGGGATCTGCATTTGGATCTCCTCATGGACTCGGGTACAAAAGCTCAGAGATCTCAACTTGAGAGGCAGGGGTGAAATATTTGGTTGAAACTGCTAAGACACCAGCAGAGGGGCTGAAACTGGAGGGGCCGCAGGACTTACATAAGGGTGAAAGTCTCCCTGCTGCTGCCAAACGCCCCCATTCTCTGCCAAATTCCGTGTCTAATGGCAGCGAAAAGTCTCCCAGGATTACACCAAGTGCACTTCATTTCTTCACACAGATCTCGGTCAGGGCTTCTTCTACCCCTTGCTTGACTGTGTTTTAGGTTTCAGATTTTATTCAAGTAGGTATTTTAAGAGGGCTAGTTGGCTGCTGTCCCGACAGTGAGTAAAGGCTCTGCGGACACAGAGGGTCCTGGAGCGCCGGCCCTGGCTTCGAGGGCGAGCTGCGCGTCTACGCGGTGCGGAGGCTGCCCGAGCTGCTGACCGAGCGCCAGCTGTCCCTGGGCACCCTCAACAAGGTGTTCGCGTCGCAGTGGCTGAACGCCAGGCAGGTGGTGTGCGGCACCAAGTGTAACACTCTCTTCGTGCTGGATGTGCAGTCGGGACAGATCACGCGCATCCCCCTGTTGCAGGACAGGGGGCCTGGGCCGGCCCGGGCCCAGCCGGGCTGCGGCATCTACGCCATCGAGCTCAATCCTTCCCAGACGCTTCTGGCCACTGGGGGCAAAAACCCCAACAGCCTGGCCATCTACCAGCTGCCCACCCTGGACCCTGTGTGTCTCGGCGACCGCCACGGCCACAAGGACTGGATCTTCTCCATCGCCTGGGTGAGCGACACCGTGGCTGTGAGTGGCTCCCGCGACGGCACCGTGGCGCTGTGGAGGGTGGACTCCGACATATTCAATGGGAGCATCCCCTGGCACAACGATGCGGGGTTCCCCGTGTACGCCCACATCCGTCCGAGGGACATGAAGTTCATCCCCAGGGCCAGCACCAACCCCAGTAACCGCAAGGTGCGGGCCCTGGCCTTCAGCGGCAAGAACCAGGAACTGGGAGCGGTGTCCCTGGACGGCTACTTCCACCTGTGGAAAGTCAGGAGCACCCTGTCCAGGCTGCTGTCCATCAGGCTACCCTACTGCCGAGAGAATGTGTGCCTTACCTACTGCAACGAGTTGTCCCTGTTTGCGGTGGGCTCCCAGTCCCATGTCTCCTTCCTGGATCCTCGCCAGCGCCAGCAGAACATCCGGCCCCTGTGCTCCCGATATGGCGGCACAGGCGTGCGCTCGCTGAGTTTCTACCAGAATATCATCACCGTGGGCACCGGCCATGGCTCCCTGCTCTTCTATGACGTCCGCGCCCAGAAGTTCCTGGAGGAGAGGGCCTCGGCCAGCCCGGATTCCTCTCCAGCGCCGGCAGGGAGGAAGCTCAAGCTCACCTGTGGCAGAGGCTGGCTCAACCGTGATGACCTCTGGGTGAACTACTTCGAGTTCCCCAATGCTCTCTACACCCACTGCTACAACTGGCCTGAGATGAAGCTCTTCGTGGCTGGGGGACCTCTCCCTTCTGGCCTCCAAGGGAACTACGCAGGACTCTGGAGCTAAGGACGGCCGCCTCGTTTTCAAAGTGCACAAATTTACCTTCTGTTTCTTGTCTTCCTTTTTAATGCTGCGTTTGTGCTTTTATCTGTTTTCGTCTTTCAGGTGGAAACGACACAATTTGCCTATGGTTCTCTCAGCAGAGAAAGATCTTTTTGTTGGTTAAAACTTGACTTGAAGACTTTCCTGCTCATCCTCAAGACCATCTTTTTGACTTTTAATGCAAAGAATTATGGCTAATCCTTAGCTGCATTCTCTCGTTAAGTGATTCACATATTTCTTTGTATGGAGATGTACTCATGGTCTTAGAGTTATGTATAATTTTTTCCCTCGTTAGCATATTACAACAGTATTGTTTTTAGGTAATTTTCTTTGCAGATATATGGTATATTAAGCACATTGTCTAACAAACAGGGTTTGTACATCTGTCCTTGAGAGCAAACCATAGTTTTATAGTTTTGTTCTACCTGGGAAATACTTCCAAACTCTAGATAACCTACTTTTATAAACACTTCATTTGCTAATTGTGATCTTATAGCGTATATTGTTTGTATGTTGGTGCTAAAATGCTTTTTTTGGTTATGAATATTAATGGGGTACAAAGCTGGTTGTCACCACTAGTGTCCAAGATGTGATGGCCAGATCCATACTGGCACCATTCGTAATACCACAAATTGCCATAATACTCCGGGTCCCCACCCAATTATCCCCAACCTTTCTTCCCTTCCCCCTTTGCCCCACTCCATTTTGTATTCCTGGGTATGCTCTCTCCCTCTGTAAGTGCAACACACCACTGCTGTCTTTCTTTCTTTCCTTCTTTCTCTCTTAGCTCCCTCTTACAAGTTAGTATGTGGGGTATTTTTCCCTCTGTGCTTTTGCTTATTTCACTCAGCATAAGTTTCTCCAAGCTCGTCCATGTTGTTTCAAATGGGAGAATTTTACTCTTTTTTATGGCAGAGTAGTATTCCATGGTGTATATATACCACATTTTCAAATTCCGTTTGTCCATTTATAGACATTTAGGTTGGTGCCATATCTTGGCTATTTTGAACAGAGCTGCGATGCACATGAGAGTGCAGATATCCCCTGTACATGTTGATTTCCATTCCTTTGGCTATATAACCAGAAATGGAATTGCTGCATTGTATGGAAGATCAATTTGTAGTCGTTTGAGAAACTCATTCCTTTCTCTCCACATCCTTGTCAGCTTTTGTTATTCTCCAACTTTTTGATTATAGCCAGTCTACCTGGGGTGAGGTGATATCTCAGTGCAGTCTTAATTTGCTTTTCCCTGATGACTAGCAATGTTGAGCATTTTCTCATGTACCTGTTGGCCATTTGTTTGTCTTCCTTTGAAAAATGTGTATTCAGCTTCTTTGCCCATTTTTAACTGGGTTATTTGTTTTTTTACTGTGTGATTGTTTGAGTTCCTTTTATATCATGGATATTAACACCTTGTCAGATGCATAGTTAGCAAAAAATTTTCTCCCACTTTGTAGGTTGTTGTTTCATTCTGGTGATTGTTTCCTTTGCTGTGCAGAAGCTCTTAGTTTGATATAGTCCCATTTGTTTATTTTTTTCTTTTGTTGCTTGTGCTTTCAGGCTGATGTTCATAAATCTGTGCCCAGACCTAGATCCTGAAGTGTTTCACCTATATTTCCCTAAGTAATTTTACAATTTCAGGTCTTATACTTAAGTCTTTAATCCAGTTTCAGTTGATTTTAGTATACGGTGACAGGAAAATGTCTAATTTCCTTCTTCTGCATATGTATATCCAATTTTCCCAGCATCACTTATTGAAGAGGCAGTCTTTTCCCCAATGTGTGTTTTGGTTATCTTTGTCAAATATCAGATGGCTGTAAGACTGAGGGGTGATTTCTGAGTTCTCTATTCTGCTCCACTGGTCCAAGGGTCTATTTTTATGCCAGTATCATGCTGTTTTGTTTACTATAGCTTTGTAGTATAATTTGAAGTGAGGTAGATTTAAACCTCTAGCTTTATTTTCTTTATTCAGGATTGCTTTGGCTATTCAGGGTATTTTTTGTTGTTATTCCATATGAATGTTAAGGTTGTTTTTCCATTTCTGTAAAGAAGGCCATTGGTATTTTGATGAAGATTGCATTGAATCTGTAGATCACTTTAGGTACTATAGACAATTTCACAGTGTTAATTCTTCCAATCGAAGAGCATGGAATGTAAATCCATCTTTTTGTGTCTTATTATCTTTCAGTAGTGGTTTGTGCTTCTTATTGTAGAGATCTTTCACCTCCTTGGTTAAATTGCTTCCTAGATATTTAATTTTTTCATGACTCTTATAAATGTGCTTAATTATTGATTTCTCTTTCTGTTAACTCATAATTGGAGAATGTAAATGCAAGATTTTTGTCTATCCTGCAATGTTACTGAAATTATTAACAAGCTCTTGGAGTTTTTTGATAGAGTCTTTAGGTTTTTCTATATGTAGTTTCATAAATCTGAAAATAGGGACAGTTTGACTTCATTTTTTGCAATCTGGATGCTATTTATTTCCTTTTCTTGCCTGGTCACTCTGGCTAGTACCTCTAGTATTATGTTAAATAGAAGTGGTGAGTGTGGGCATCCTTGTCTTGTTCCTTTTCTTGAGGGAAAAGCCCTCAGTTTTTCCCCATTCAGAATGATGCAGTGAGCTTGGCATAGATGTTTTATATTGTGTTGCGATACTTTCCTTGTATACCTAATTTGTTGAGAGTCTTTATCATGAAGGGATGTTGAATTTTGTCAAATGCTTTTTCAACATCTATTGAGAGAATCCTATGGTCTTTGTCCTTGTGTTTCTTGATGTGATATGTCACATTTATTGACTTTCATACGTTGAACCATCCTTGCATCCCTGGGATGAATCCCACTTGATCATGGTGTATAATTTGATGTGTTGCTGTATTCTGATTGCTAATATTTTGTTGAGAATTTTTGCGTCTGTAATTTTCTTCTTCTTTTTTTTTTTTTTTTTTTTTTTTTTCGCCTTGGCCGTACAGCAGTATGTTGTCCTCATAGAATGAGTATGGTAGGATGGCTTTGGTTTTAATTTTTTTGAATAGTTTGAGGAAAAATAGTATTAATTCTTCTTGAAAGGTTTGATAGAATTGAGCTGTAAAGCCATCAGGATCTGGGCTTTTCTTTTTTGGAAGATTGCTGATTACTGCTTCAATCTTGTTGCTTGTTATTGGTCTGTTCCGATTTTCTCTCTCTTCTTAGTTCAGCCTGGGTAGTTTTTTATTTGTCCAGAAACTAATCCATGTCTTCCAGGTATTCCTATTTGTTGTCATGTAGTTGTTTATAATAGTCTCTAATTATTCTTTGTATTTCTCTTGTATCAGTTGTAATTTCTTCCTTTTCCTTTCTAATTTTTTTTATTGGGGTCTTCTCTCTTCTTTTTTTTTTTTTTTTTTTTTTTTTTTGTTACCCTAGTTAATGGTTTGTCTATTTTATTTATCTTTTTGAAAAAACAAATTTTTGTTTTGTTGATCTTTTCTATTGTTTTGGGGTCTCTATTCATTTAGTTCTGCTGTAATCTTAATTATTTCTTTTCATCTACTTGTTTTTCTAGTTCTTTGAGGTGTTGTCTTAGGTTGTTTATTTTAAGTCTTTCCATTCTTTTGATGTAAGCATTTATTCCAATAATTTTGCCTCTGACTACTACTTTTGCAGCATCCCACAGGTATGATGGGATGATGTATACTTATTTGGTATGATGTATACTTATTTTGATTAGTTTCAAGACATTTTTTGATTTACTGTTGAATTTCTTCTTAGACCCATAGGACATTCAGGATTCTATCTTGTAGCTTCCATGTGTTTGTATAGTTTCCAGGGTTTTGCTTGTTATTATCTTCCAGTTTTAGTCCATTGTGGTCTGAAATGATACTTGGAATTTTTTTTATTTTTAAAATCTGCTGAAAGTAAGTTTGTGACCTAATATGTGGTCTATCCTGGAGAATGTTCCATGTGTTGATGAGAAGAAAATATATTGTTTAGTTTTTGGGTGAAATTTTCTGTATATATCTGCCAGGTCCAGTTGGTCTAAAGTGTAGTTTAAATACTGTGTCTCTTTGTTGATTTTGTTGCCTGGAAGTTCTGCCCCATACTGAGAGAGGGTGTTCAGGTCACCAACTATTAATGTATTAGGGCCTATTTCTTTCTTTAGGTCTAAGTGTGTTTGCTTTATATATCTGGATGCTTCAATATTGGGTGCATACATATTTATGATTGTTATGTCTTCCAGCTGGATAGATCCTTTTATCATTATATAGTGGCATTCTTTGTTTCTTTATGATTTTTTGGTTTAAATTCTATTTTATCTGCTATAAGATCGCTACTCCTCCTCATTTTTGGTTTCCATTTGCATGGTATTTCTTTCTCCATCCCTTCACTTTTAGTCACTTTATGTCTATACAGGTCAGGTGAGTCTCTTGAAGACAGCATATACTTGGGTCTAGCTTTCTAATTCAGTCAGTCCATTAGTTTCTTTTGAATAGGTAGTTTAACCCATTCACATTTAGGATAGTTATTGGCAGGCATGGTTTAATTCCTCCCATTTTATTGCTTTCTGTTTAGATGTCTTAAAAGTCTTTTGATCATTACTTCCACTGTCCTTTTATTTCTCTTCTTCAATGTTAGTTGGAAATTTGAGGTGGTATGATTCAACTTCTTTCTCTTTCTCACTGGCATTTTTATTTTAATGGTGGGTTTTGCTCTTTCTTGTGTATCTGTGATAGTGGTCATCATTATTCATATTCCAGATGAAGGTCTCCCTTGATAATTTCTTGCAGGGCTGGTCGTGTGGTGGTGAACTACCACAACTTTTGTTTGTCTGGGAAATACATTATTTCTCCCTCATTTCTGAAGGAGAACCTTGCTGAGTAAAGAATTCTTGGCTGGCAATTTTTTTTTTCTTTTAGTATTTTGAATATATCATTCTACCTTCTTCTTGCCTGTAGGGTTTCAGTTGTGAAGTCTGCTTTTAGTTTGATGGGAGTTCCCTTATAGGTGACGTGATGGTTTTTTCTTGCTGTTTTAAGAATTCTGTCTTTGTCTTTGAGCTTTGCAAATTTGACTATAATATGTTTTGGACGGGATCTTTTTGGATTGAATCTGTTTGGGGAACTTTGAGCTTCCTGGATCTGAAGGTCTGCATCTTTCCCTATGCGTGGGCATTTTTCTTTTATTATTTCCTAGAATAGGTTTTCAATACCTTTTCCTTTGTCTTCCCCTTCTGGAATACCCACAATTTGGATGTTCAAGCACTTGATGTTTTCTGTTATCTCTCTTAGATTTTCTTCATTATTTTTAATTCTTTTTTCCTTTTTTTTTTTTTTTTCTGCCTGGGTTGTTTTGAAAAGGACATCTTCGAGGTCTGAAATTCTTTTTTTTCTGCTTGCTCTAGCCTACTGCTCAAGCTCTCTGTTGTGTTTTGTATTTCACTTAGTGAATGTTTCACTTCTAGGAGTTTGGCTAGACTCTTTTTTAAAGTATTAATCTGTTTGTAAATTTCCTCCTTCATATTCTGGATTTTTTTTTTTTATTTCATTGTGTTCTCTAATTGAGTCTTCTTTTACCTCTTTCAGTTTTCTTAAGATCATTGCTCAGAATTACTTTTCAGACATGTCAAGGATTCCCTGTTCTATGGGGTATGGAATTTGAGCACTACTGTATTCCTTTGGTGGTGTCATATCTTCATGTTTGTTTGTAATTCTAGTATATTTTCGTTGATTTTTGGTCATCTGGACTTCCTTCTTCTTTTATTCTGGGGTTGGCTATGAGGATAAAGATTTCTTCCTTTATTTGCAGGCTGTACTGGTGAGTCTTCTTATATCAGTGTAGTCAAGTGAGTGTCAGGTTGCCTGCAAAGTGGCCCTGGCTGCTACTGTGGTGGTGAATTGTTCTTACGGTGACAGTAGTTGTGGTGGTGGCTATATTACACCACCTTGGCTCCTTGTCCAGCTTTTTGTGGTCATAGACTGAGCCCTTGGTGCTATGTGGGTCTTGGCTCACCTCGGCAGCTGCTGGGCTGTGGGCACTTCCCTACTCTCTGGTATCTTTGACTGAGCCCCTGGTGCCACATTGTTTTAGGCTCACCTTGGCGGGTACTAGGGCTGTGGGTGCTTTCCTTCCACCAGGGTCTTCTAAAATGCTTTTTAAAAAGTTTATTCTTCTTGAAAAAAAAAATTGTCATATAATCTGTATTTGTATAAAAATCCAAAATGATCAGTACACTTTAGGAATGCAAGTTTTCCGCATTAATTGAATGTTAGGGATTAATCTGAAATTTGAATCAAGGTTTCTCTCTTTCAAGCCTTATTTAAGTTTTTATGACCTGTCTTTAAGTAGATTAAAGAAAGCATATTTTTTCACTTCTTGCCTTAGTACTATCAAGACTTGTGTATTTGAATGTTTGTTGTTTGACTAACTTGCATAGAGATTCAGTGTCATTGTTCAAAGCAGAGATTCTCAAGTGAAAATGTAAAGTGTATGGCAGGCTAGGCAGAATGTATACTGAGGTGGGATATAGACTGGATATTTTTGCTGTTGCTTTTTGTAGTATCAAATGTTATTTTTGAGCACATTTTAAAATTTCCAATTGTGCTTAAGAGTTAAATCACAAGAAAAAAAATACGTTGAAGAAAAATGAGTCCATTAATCTCACTCTGAATAAAGATTCTCATTTTGTAAATCCTAATTAGCAAGATTTGATTTTGTGAATTTCAAATACTCTTACCTAAAGAAGAAGAAAAGTGTTTTTAAAACGTGGTTATATTATAACCCTCAATTTAGTAGTATACAGTTATCAAGAATACAGAAAGTTTGTTTCAAGATGAGCTAGAGATTAAAAATAAATGAGATTAGTATTTTGGGGCTCAGATAAATATAAATCATGGACTGTTATGAAAGTGGGTTGTATGTCTCCATATTTGAGAATATTGAAAATGAGATGTAAATTGGTCATTTCTCAAAAGTAGCCAGGTTATGGTAACCTTGGACTAGTATTGTCATCTCTGGTTTTCCTAAATGATTTGGCACTCAGATGCTGCCTGGGTGTCCACACAGTAGGTGCTGTTCAGATGCAAATGTAAACCAAGTAATATAATGAACATATCTAGAAGTGAGATAAGAAATATAGAAAAGTAAGCTTTTGTTTACAGAGATTGTATCAACGGGTTTATATAATTGTTGTTATGTAGTAGAAAAATGTATTCGTGTTCATGTGCGTGTCTCCAACTCAGCTGTATATGTCTTGAGAGCAGAGAATATAACTCATATTTATATTCCCTCGTCTATCCACTAATGCCTAGCAAATTAAAGGCAATCAGTAAATATTTTCTGAATGAATGTATTTGCATCTTGGAGACCTAAAGTTCAAAATTTTAAATTAATAAATAAATAAATATTTACTCATAAATAATATAGGATCCTGTTATGCTCTCCTCCATTTTTTTTTCTTAAAATTTGCCCTAATTCATTTGCAGTTCTGGCCATGATGCTTCTCTGTTCATAAACTTACCCATATGTGATACCAGAAGATGGAGAAGAATGCATACATTTTACGTAGCACTTGAAATTAATTTCACCTGAAAACATTTAGATTTGGAGATTTCTTTAAAACATTTTTTCAGAAAGTAATTTTGAACTATCTTGTTTTATAGTTTGTCTTTTAACTTAAAACAAACACTTGCTGAAAATTTCTTTACATTTTACCCAAGAACTTAAGCAAAGTTCGCTGCTTATGTTCTTGTGGATAATAGGCTATTTTAATGGTAATTTTATAATTGTTTTGGGACATTGGGAAACATTTTCAGAGGAAATAACACTTTCTAAATGGGATGGTGTTTAAAAAAAGGAAAATAGAAAGTACTCTTCTCTGGCTTGGTCCTTAACTTCATCAGTGATTCATTCTTAACTTTATCATTTTAGGGTATATCTTTTTGATGCCAAATCACATGGTTTGACTTTTAGATAACCTAACTATGTGTATATTTATATTTTGTAGATGTCTAGATATTTTGAAATATTTTCTAATTCTGGGACTAAGTGATCTACAGAACTACAATTAATTGTGTAACCTGTGAGTGTGAAGTAATTGAAAAAAATAACCACTTCAGGAAACTCATAAATACAACTCACTTAAAATGCACAGGGAATACAAATCTTTATGTACAAATTACCTATCACTACTGGAAGAACCTTACTTATAACTAAAAATAAAAATGTTAGCTCTGTTTATCTCTAATTACCTATTCACATATTTCTTTCCAGGGATATTTCTTACTCAAATGTTTATGTTTCTCTCCTTTACACTTTGGAATGAGTTAATTTTTATATTTTTTTAAAGGTAGAGACAGAGAAAGGATTTACTAGTAAAGGATTTTCACTGAAATAAATTGAGGTAACTACTCCAGAAAAAAAAATCATATGTTAAATACACTACCACATTAATGATAAACAATATTGAATTCTCTAGATGTTGATTTTTATCCAGTTGTACTTAGTGTTGAGCAATTGTCAAAATTTTTCCATTAATTGCTAATTTACAGTGATTTTAGAAAGCAATTCACAAAGCCCTCCCTGATGTTTTACTGACAGCTTCCCAATCTCTGAAAGTATCAGGTAACCCAGTTACATTAAACATGTCATTATGTGAGCTGCTCAGGGATGCAGTTCAGTGAGAACAACATTAGTAAGTAATATGAAAGAAAGGCTGCATAGGCCACAAGTGCTTGCTTTAAGGGATGTTATTTTAAGATCTGCTGAAAGGGCGGCCTAAAATTATTTCCCCCTACTGGCCTGCTGCAAACCCAGAGACACTACCATTGGGATTTGGCATCAGTAAAAGGGCAATGTGTTTGCAGGAGAATGCCATGAAATGGGTCAGGCTTATGCTTAGGGAGAAGGGCTCTTTAATTGCCAGGAATTCTTTTTTTTTTTTTTTTTTTTTTTTTTTGCACAGGCAACGAATGGTCTTTGCTTCTTATGCCTTTTTCTACTTTTTTTCTCTATTTCTGTGACTTCCCATAAAGAACTAAGCATTTAACTTCTCCATGCTTCCATAGCGAATATTTTGTTATTATCCTTGTTATAGTACTTATCAGGTTGTAATGCAGTTAACTATGTGGCTGTCTAATTCCCCATCCCCTTCATTTGAATTTGATCTCTGTCATCCCAATACGTAGCACAATAGGCTGCACATACTTGGTATTGGGGTGTCCAGTGCAATGACTAATACGTCAATTTCTTGGCATAAATTAATTTATCAAATTAGATGACCTTATCACATTAGTGAATAAGATAAGTGAGTGTGATAAGGACTTATTTGATGGATGAAGAATATCCTGAAACAGGCTCCACAGCAGAGGTCATGAAGATTCATAAAATAGAATAATGGGGGCAAAGACAGCAGAATTATTTATTTAGTTTTTCTTAGCACATTTTTTAATTGGTTATGAATATTAATGAGATACAAAGCTGATTGTCAATAGGTGCATGAAAAAATGCTCAACATCACTAGTCATCAGGGAAATACAAATTACAACTACACTGAGATATCACCTTACCCCAGTTAGACTGGCTATAATCAAAATGACGGAGAATAACAAATGCTGGCAAAGGTGTGGAGAGAAGGGAACACTCCTACACTGTTGGTGGGACTATAAATTAGTACAACCACTATGCAAAACAGTATGGAGGTTCTCAAACAACTACAGATTGATCTTCTTTACAGTCCAGCAATCCCACTTCTGGATATATACCCAGGGGAATGGAGATCATG
Organism: Galeopterus variegatus; assembly: GCF_000696425.1. NCBI lineage: Eukaryota > Metazoa > Chordata > Mammalia > Dermoptera > Cynocephalidae > Galeopterus > Galeopterus variegatus. The sequence continues at coordinate 51,104 of NW_007734767.1, forward strand.
TCAAAGGGATACCTGCACTCCCATGTTAAGCTCATCCCACTGTTTACCATAGCCAAGATATAGAACCAACCTAAATGTCCATCAGTAGACTGATGGATAAGGAAACTGTGGTATATATACACCATGGAATACTACTCTGCCATAAAAAAGAATGAAATTCTCCCATTTGCAACTACATGGATGAGCTTGGAGAAACTTATATTGGGTGAAATGAGGAAAACTCATAATTGGGAGCTAAGAGAGAAAGTAGGAAGAAAAGAAAGACCACAGTGGTGTGTTGGACTTGTGGAGGGAGAGACCATACCTAGGGTTACAAAGTGGAGTGGGGGACACGGAGTATAATGCTGCTGACAGCAGAAATTTTGATTAATTAACTATTTTTCCTAGAGATAATATTAGATCTGAGGTACCAAGATGAAATGGAATAAATATTATTTTACAAACATGAAAGCTTGGGTTTGAATTCCAGCTCTATTATTTGCTTATTGAATTACCATGGGTGTGTTGCTTAACTTCCCTAAATCTGATCTTATACTACTAATTGTTCTATCTCCAGCATCTAGTGTACTACCTGATACATATAGGCATTCCATTTATATTAAATACCTTCCTCTCTAGATTCATCCCAATTCTGTCAGGGGGCATATGTATTTTTTTTTTTTTACCTTATTATTGCAAAAGCAGTTTATGTGCACTGTGGAAAGTAGGACATATATGGCAAAATATAAGAAAACAAAACCACCACAGTTTCACTAACTAGAGATTACTACAGTCAACACCCTAATGTATGTCTTTTAAAATATTTCTTATTCATATATGTACCCATCTATGAAGTTGCTACTAAAGTGAGAATACTTTGTTCAAGTTGTTTTTTAACCTGCTTTTTCAGATGATTCCATATTTCCATGTCAGTAAATATTCACCTTATCTAACACTCATGGTATTTTTAATATGTACAGGCTGGAGCTCAAAATGGATGATTTGATGCACGATGCAGGAAATTATTTGCATCACCAGATATCATTAGAATGTCACACTAGACATTTAACCAAATATAAGGTTGTATACTTGCTTAAAGCTCAATAGTTGATATTAAAATACATTAATTATAAAAATTCAATAATTATAGAAAAGGTAAATATAGTATTAAGAATATATATTAAGTGCAATGATAATATGGCAATTAATTCTGCTTGGGAAGGTTATGGAGGGCTCCCAAAAGAGGTACTGCTTCAGGTTTGTCTTAAAAGTAAAATAAGAGTGGAGAAGGAGGAAAAATATAGGCTTAAAAGTTCATTGTTAGTGTCTGGAATATATGGACCATACATACTCACAGGGCTGGCACAGTTTGGCCTTGTGGAATCTGAAGTGCCTGTGGGAATTCCAGATGGAAATATGTGGTTGACAGTTAGGAAAATGGATTTGGGACTCATGAGCGATGTTAGCACTAGAAATACAGGTGTGAGAGTTGTCCGTATAGATATGATACTTGGAAGAGGAGGGAAGGGTATAGTAGCTAGGTCTGATTCTCCTTCCAAAATTCATCTATCTTTAATAGATCTGCACATTGATATAAACATTCATTACTATGTGCTTGGCACATAGTAGATAATTAATAACTTATAGATGGATAGCCAGATGAAATACTTGTTTAGCGAGTATCAAATACTATTTAGTGGCCTCCAAGAAGCAATATTTCATCTTTTCATTTATTAGTGATCAACTTTTAAATTCCCCCAATGCAATAACATTAACCCAAAGTTGATAAAGGAAATCTGCCAAAAGTTGCTGTGTTTTAAATGAATAAAGAAATCAGTATTTTGGTTAGATGTGTTTTTGTATCATTTGTAGAATATAGGTCATCCTACAGTTGGGCAAGAAGAAAGCTAAATATTGATGATATCTTCTTTACAAATGACTTTTTTGTTTTTCCATTTTGGAGGTACAGTTCACTGAAGCAAACACATTGATGATGTCAATGAGAGTAATGGTGCTATTTTCACCCTTTCTAATGCCATTATTGTGTCATTCTCTGTTTCAACCTAAGGCATTAATGTTTCATATTGATTAAATTTTAACATCTAAATTGCCCTTTTATGTTACACACAAATGATAAACTTGAATGTTTCAGTCAGAGGGCAGCAACTTTAGTTTCCTCTAGGCTACTAGTAAATTTATCAAATAACATCCCCTAGTACCTCTGAAATGGCTCATTTTTGTTTCTCTTTCTTTACTTACCCAGAGATACAGGGTTGAATGTGTTTTTTGTTTGTGAATTATGTCTTATACGACTAAAACTAGACCACATTTACACAATAGATGAATTCCTTGACATCTGTATGTGAAGCACATTTTTGAAAATGGAATCATGTATTCCCCCATTGACTTAACATTATAATTTTAGAAGTGTCATCTTTATTACAGATTGATTTCCAATTGACAGTAGTTTCTAACGTGCTTCCACTCCCTCCACTTCTGAGACATATACTTTAGTCTTCAGTTAGAAGCTAAGTGATATAATGGATTCCCCTATTTCAAAAAATACTAAAGGGTACTTTCGGAAAGTGATAAATTAAGCTCTAATTCATCTGAGTAGAAAATGGGATTTCCTAAAATAGGACATCCTGTAATTTGATTTCCTCTGCATATATTTATCACAAGCCAGAGCAAATCTTATGATACACTAATATGTCATGACTAAAGGAGGTCTCTCTTTTCTTTTCCTCTAGTCTTTTTTTATGAACATTGCCCTAAGCAAAAGCATTTGGCTTATGAATGCTCTCAAGAAATGATAAACAATCCTTTGTTTTTCCTCACTATTTTAACCCTTAAGAAAACTTGGAGTATTTAAATTAGTTTTTAAAAAGACTGTTTTGACATCTTCATGCTAGATGGAATGTGGCACAGAAATAACAAGAATGCAAAGGTCATCAGGGGCTTTCAAAACATTTTTTAATATTTAGATGTGGTAAAATACACATAACATAAAGTTTACCATCTTAACCATTTTTAAGTTTAGAGTTTAGTAGTATTAAGTACATTCACATTGTTGTGCACCCTATCTCCAGAACTTTTTCATCTTTCTAAACTGAAACTCTATACCTATTAAATAAAATCTTCTCATTTCTTCCAACCCACCCCACACCCAGCCCCTGGCGACCACCAATGTATTTTTTGTCTCTATGACTTTGACTACTCTAGGTATCTCATATCAATGGAATCATACAGTATTTGTCTTTTTTTTTTTTTAGTGTGATTAGATTAATTCACTTAGTGTAATGCTCTCAAGATTCATCCATGTTATAACATGTGTCAAAATTTCTTTTTTATCTGACTGAATAATATTTTATTGTATGTGTCCATGCCATTTTGTTTATCTATTACTCTGTAGATGGACACTTGGGTTGCTACCATCTCACTATTGTAAATAATACTGCTATGAACACGGTTATGCAAATATCTCTTCCATTCCCTGCTGTTATTTAATTATTTTTTTACGTAGAAATGGAATTGCTAGATCATATCGTAATTCTATTTTCAATTTTGAGGAACTGCCATCCTGTTTTCCATAGGGGCTACAGCATTTTACATTCTTACCAATAGTGAACAGGGGTTCTAGTTTTTCCACTTCTTCATCTACACTTGGTATTTTATGATTTTTTGGTAATAGCCATCCTAATGTGTGTAAGATGTTGGGGGATGTTTAAAAACTTGTTTCAATTTATTTTTTAATAAATATTATTTTTAATTGGCAAATTGTAATTGCTTACAATTATGGGTTACAATATGATGTTTTGATATACACAAGGTGGAATGATTAATTAAACTAATTAACATATTCATCATCTCGCTCATCATACAACACATTATTATTTACTATAGTTACCCTACTGTGCACTAGATCTCAAGAACTTGTTCTTCCTTTGACTTTGTACTCTTTGACCAATATTTCCCCATTCCCTACTTTGCCCACTCCCAGCCTCTGGTAACCACCATTGTACTCTTCACTTTTATAAATTCAACTTTTTTACATTCCACATATTATTGAGATCAAGTGGTATTTGTCTTTCTGTGCCTGGATTATTTCACTTACCATAATGTCCTCCAGGTTCATCCATGTTGTTCATGTTGTTGCAAATGACTGGATTTCCTTTCCTTTTTAAGACTTAATAGTATTCCACTGTGTATATATATTACATTTTTTAAATTCATTTATCTGTTAATGGATGTTTGGTTTGATTCCATATCTTAGCTATTGTGAATAGTACTGCAATGAATATGAGAGTACAGATATCTCTTCAACATACTGATTTCATATCCTTTGAATATAAACCCAGTAGTGGGATTGCTAGATCATATGATAACACTATTTTTAACCCTTTGAGGAAACTCCATATTTTACTTAATTGCTGTACTAACATAAATTCCCACAAACAGTGTACAAGTGTTCCCTTTTCTTCCTATCCTCCGCAACACTGTTTGTCTTTTGTCTTTTTGATAATAGCCATTCTAATAGGTGTGACTTGATATCTCATGGTGGTTTTAATTTGCATTTGCCTAAAGATTAATTAGTGAGGTTGAGAACTTTATCGTGGTCACATGTATGTCTTCTTTTGAGAAATGTCTGTTTAGCTTTTTGCCCACTCTCTAATCAGTTTGTTTTCTTTCTATTGAGTTGTTTGAGTTCCTTATATATTTTGGATATTAACCCATTACCAGATGGTATGGTTTACAAATATTTTTTCCACTGTGGGGATTCTTTCTTCACTCTGTTAATTGTTACCTTTTCTGTGAAGAAGCTTTTTAGTTTGATACAATCCACTGGCCTAATTTTGCTTTTGTTGTTTGGGTTTTCAGGGTCATATTCAAAAAATAATTCCTCATACCAATATCAAGAAGCTTTTCTCCTCTGTTTTTTTTTTTTTTTTTTTTTGGTAGTAATTTTACAATGTCAGGTCTTATGTTTAAGTTTTTAATCCATTTTGAATGGATTTTTGTATATGATGTGAGATAAGGATCCTAATTCATTTTTCTGTATGTGCATGTCCAGTTTTCCCAATACCTGTTAATGAAGAGACTGGCTTTTTCCCATTGTGTGTTCTTGGTCCCTTTGTAGAAAATTAATTGGCCATAAGTGTGTTGGTTTATGTCTGGACTGTGTAGCCTATTCCATTGATCTATGTAATTGATATATGTGTCTTTTTTTTTTTCTTTGCCAGTACCATGATGTTTTGATTATGATATTTTTATAATATATTTTGAAAACAAGGAGTGTGATGCTTTCTTCTTTGTTCTGTTCTGCTCAAGATTGTCTTGGCTATTCAGGGTCTTTTGTGGTTCCATACAAATTTATAGATTTTTTTTTTTCTATTTCTGTGAAATGTCACACTGGAATTCTGATAGGGATTATATTGATTCTGTAGATTGCTTTGTGCAGTATGGACATTTAACAATATTAATTCTTTTAATCCATAAACATGAGATAGCTTTATATTTATTTGTTTATTCTTCAATTTCTTTAATCAACGTTTTATTGTTTTCTGTATATGGATTTTGAAACCTTCTTGGTTAAATTTACACCTAAGTATTTTATTTTATTTTTTACCTATTGTAAATGTGATTGTTTTCTTGATTTCTTTTTTGAATAGTGCGTTATTAGTGTATATAAATGCTACAGATTTTTGTATTTTAATTTGCATCCTGCAACTTTATGAAACTAAGAGTTGTTTTTTTTAAAATGATAAACAAAATTGATACACACATAGCTAGACGAATTAAGAAAAAAATAGAGAAGATTCAAATAAATTCAGAAATGAAAGGGGAGACAGTATTAACTGGTATCACAATAGTATAAAGGATCATAAAATAACTACAAACAATTATAGGCTTAAAAATTGGATAACCTTGAAGAAATGGATAAATTCCTAGACACATACAGCCTACAGAGACTGAATCATGAACAAACAGAAAGCCTGAATAGACCAATAAAGTGTAAGGAGATTGTAACAGTAATAAAAATTTCACATCAAAGAAAGCCCAGAACCTGATGGCTTCACAACTGGATTCTACCAAACATTTAAAAAATTAATACCAATCTTTCTCAAACTCTTCCCAAAAATTAAAGAAGAGGGAATACATTTAAATTCATTTTACGAGGCCAGCATTGCCCTGTTACCAAACCCAGACTAGGACTCTACAAGAAAACGAAAAGTATAGGCCAACATCCTTGAGAAACATAGATGCAAAAGTCCTCACATTTACATATTAGCAAACTGAATTTAAAAACCAAATATTTCAAAAAGGAAACTATTCTAAAATAGCCAACTTAAAATTGTTTGTATCTAGGAATATCTTGTCTAATTCCATGCCCTTAAAATTTTGGGATGTTGATAATCAGGATAAACATATAGAAATATAAAAGTAGGATGCCAAGGAATTTTTAATCTTTTTAAATTACCACCTACATTTACAAACGTTGCAACATTTTATAATGGTTAGCATTTGTTCCAGAGAAATTTTATTTTTACTTAAAAAATCAGAAAATCAATTTGTTCAAAATATAGTGGCATTTATTTTGCCATGTAAAATATATATCTCTCACTGTACTAAGAGGTATAAAATCAAAAAACACAGTCTTGCAAGGTGCTTATAATTTTAGAAATATATAAGTAAATCACTAATAATGGTACAATGTGATTAAAAATATGAGTTTGGGTAAGTACTGCTGAATCCCAAACTCATATTTTCTGATTTGGCTTTCTTGATGCTTAGGAGCATCACAATTCATTATAATGAGAGTTGCAACATCTTTATGTATTCATTGGAGTCAAATAGTTTTAATATACACAATTCTAGATAGTCATGCTAACATTCTTTTCGCCTTCCAGAGTTTGTATATTAGATTAGGAGAGGAGAATCTCCTTAATATACTGTAATTTATGGGAGCTATTAGTATTTGTGTCTGCTCCAAAAATTCTATTAAGATTATGCACATTTACATTCACTTTCAGTAATATTAGTATAGTAATATTAGGTATTCATCTTATTCATTTCCAAATATTTGCTCACCATCTTATTGTGGGTAGTGCTGAGAAGAGCAATGATATCCAGATATTAAAAAGGATACTTTATCTTTCCCACCTCTATTGGCCCAGTTTTTAGAAAAATTTTATTAGAAGTATCCCAGAGAACTAGCACTCCATTGAATTCAACTCTTTAAAGATGCATGGTTCCATTTTGCAAAAATTAGTTGCTATGATTTTTTTTTTCTTTTTGCTTCAAGTACAAGGCAACCATGAAATGACTGAATCCCTAGAAAAGAAATCTGTATTGAATGCAAACTAGTATGACAATTTAAAAAGTGGCATTTCCACTAGCATCACTTTGTTTTGGTATTCCTACAAGTTAAAAATCGTTATGAGTCATTGTACCAGCTCTAACCAGGTGATTAGTTTACTGCTGTATTAATTGCATTAAAACAGGAATGACTTTAATCATAATTGCTTTGAAATGAATGAGATCTTGTATTAATTCAAGGCATTAAATAGTATCTTGATGGCAAGTCTGAAAAATGTTGAGGTAGATTAAGATTATCTTCAGGACTTTTCTATGTCATACAACTTTTACTAAGCCATTTATACATGTCGTACACTCATATTATATCTCGTCTCTGAAATTTCTGTCATTAACTCACTGAAACATCACTGAGGCTTTGAGATATTGCCTTATGGAGAAATTCCCTAAGTATTTTTGTTCACCATCCTAAAATACATCTTTAAACGTCTGATATCTAAGAGTTCCATACTGTCCAAAGTGAATTGCAAGCATTGTTTCAGATGTGCCATATTAGTACTAACAAAGACTTATCCATCTCATTTTGGGGGCTCAACATTGAGAAGATTCCATTTTGTAATTTCTATACACTAGGTTTGTTTGATATTAGCTATTGATAGAGGCATTATTGACTTTTCTATGTTATGTGTACTTTCAACAGCTTCCTGAAATCACATTTTCCTAAAAATAAGTTGAAATTTTTAAAATGAGATAAAGAGTTTTTTAAAATTATAAAGGACGTTTGTGAATGGGAGCTAGAAGTTAGTGTAAAATACTGATGCTTATGTTTGTAACTGTACTTAGACTTGGGATGATTATGTAAAATGCTTTTATTGGACTTTACATTGATCTTTAGCCTTTACAAAGTGGACATATCTTATAAACTATTAAAGTTTTGAGTTAGAATACATATAGAAAATTGTTATGTACTCAAGAGGGCAACAAAAAATGATATAGCAGTTTACACAGTTAAACTAGTTCTCTTCTCATCAATCACAAAATTCAAAAGACATTGACTATAGTAAGAAAGTAATAGTTTCAAAAAGAAGGGTCATTCAGAGAGCAAATATTATGATCATATCTGAGTATAAAATTATTAAACTATCTCATGCAAGTATGTTTTTGAAGTATAAAATATTGTCCATAGTCCCATGGATTTGGAGATAAAGAAAACTTGTTAAAACATGGTAATAATTAGAAATGTTTATCATTTTCCAACAGGTCATTGACAGTCATGGCTTTTTTCCCAGACATTCTCTGTATGTGTCTTTAGTTTCTCCCTAGAGGGCGAATGAGGATTATTCTTTTATGTATAAGAAAAGCCATGCCCCAGGCAAATAATGCACACTACATCCTATTTCCCTTTCCTTTACTTTTTGTGGCTATCTTAGTAATATTGTCTATGACTCTATCAGATGAGAAATTTATTTGTTCCTTTTGTGTTTCCAAGTACATACGAAAACAAAAGCCACAGTAAAGTTTAGATCACTCATATTTTCCCACAAGTTAGAAGTATAAAAGTTTAAAGGAGAAAATAGAACTATACTTTTGGTCAGTTTTTGGACACTCGTTTCCTTTGCATAGATCAGTATTTCTTCAAGTATGGTTCAGGAACTAGCTGCACTAGAGTCATCTGGGACCTTATCAAATTAAACCAAACCAAACAAAATACAGATTCACAGTTGGGCCCAGAAATACTAACTTAAGCAATGGCCCTTGAAGATTTTGATGTTCTTTAAAATGTGGGAACAACTGGTTTATTGGATAAGTTCCCAATCATCTGATCTCTCTTAAAGCTCATCTTGCTCATTGCTGTTAACCTGAATAAGATGCATGGAATAAAGCCAGGTATGATTTAGATGCTTGATTTCATTTTAGGCTCAGGCTTTGGCTGTGCTGTTTTTATTACTACTTGTTAGCATGACAGTCTGGGGCATTTATCTGTGCTAAGTTTGCCTCTGCATTCTCAGCACCTACAAAAGTACATAGAGCATAGTATATGCTCAATTAATTTTAACTAAAATAAGAAAATTACTAATTTAAAAAATGAATTGCATCCTTTTAAAATACAAATAATGTAATGTGGCATTATTTGACTTCTGTGACAAATATTTTTTGAGGAGTATTACTTTTTCCTTGATGATACAAAATCTTTGTATATTATGTATGTTATTTTCTCTTTGTTGTGTATCAAAATTGATTTATTAAATGGTCTGCCAAACATTTATTCAAAAGAGATTTTTGAAATATTATTTTTTATTCATTTGAATTTTTTAAAACTTATGCTTCATTTTAAAGCCAACTTTATATTTTTAGGAGTTGTGTAACATTTTCTACATTTATTTCTATTGTCTTATGATAATCATTTTAAATGTGTGCTCCCAGAAACATAATAGGCACCTTGCAAACAGAAAAGCATCTGAACTTTTGTGAAGGATGCCTTAGAAAACCTCCCTAATCTCCTAATACCCAGCAGTGGAGTAAGAGTATGTTCCTTTAAGTAGTGTTTCATGATTGAAAAATTGGTATACACCTTTTATCTTCTTGATCAGCTTCAAAATCTATAGCTTGGATATATGATAATATAAGAATTATTTTCAATATGGGGTACCTATTTTATACTGCTTTTTCTAGATCTATCTCAAAACTTTATCTTATCCTTTAGCACCATGAGCTACTTTTAAAAAAAGTTTTTATTGAAATATAAACAAATAGAAAAGTACACAAATCACAAGCTTAAATAATACTCATAAATTCAGTGCACCCATGTCCAGCCAAGAACCAGATCCTCAACCAGAGCAATAATGCTGGTCAAAACCCCCTTCTCATGTCCCGTCCAACCCATTATCTCATATATTTACAAAAAGGTATCTGTCATAATGACTTCTAACACCATAAATCAGTTTCACCTGTTTTGGAACTTGATTAAAACAGAACAATGTGTGATTTTTGTGTTTGGTTTTCTTCACTCACTGTTATGTACTTGCAGTGTTGGATTTTATCAAAAACTATTGATTGCGGCCCGGCCCGGTGGCACACTGCTACAGTGCGCCGCTTGGGAGCGCGGTGTTGCTCCCGCCGAGGGTTCGGATCCCACATACAGACCGGTTCCCGCTCACTGGCTGAGCGAGGTGCGGGCGTGACACCGAGGGTTGCGATCCCGTTGCCGGTCCCGGTCCAGTACAGGTGCGACACTGAGGGTTGCGATCCGTTGCCGGTCACGAAAAAAGCGAGGGTTCGGATCCCACATACAGACCGGTTCCCGCTCACTGGCTGAGCGAGGTGCGGGCGTGACACCGAGGGTTGCGATCCCGTTGCCGGTCCCGGTCCGGTACGGGCGCAACACTGAGGGTTGCGATCCATTGCTGGACACGAAAAAAGACAAAAAGAAAAAAAAAATATATTGATTGCATCTCTTTTGAAATGATCATGTGGATTTGTTCTTTATTTAGTCAATATGGTGCATTATATATAATTATTTTTTAGTGTTAAACCAATTTTGCTTCTCTGAAATAATTCCTACTTAATCCTTCTGTATAATCTTTTTATATATTACTCAGTTAGATTTATTAATATTTTATTAGGATTTTATACCTATATTTTTGACAGATACAAATAGGTTTGTAGCCTTTCTTTGTTATTATTGCTATTATTATTATTATTATCAATTTCCAGTTTGAGTATCAAGTTATGCTGGCCTTACAAAAAGTGAGGGACTATTTCCTTCTTTTCTTTTCTCTGAGAGAGCTTGGGTAATCCAGTGAAATTGCCAACCCCCCTTCTCATTTCTAATGTTTTCTTTGTTCTTTTGTTTGATTGTTTTTGGTAAGAGCTTGTGGATTATCTATATACTCATTCATATTATCCGAGACTAATGGCAAGTTTCATTTATCTTTCCAATCTCAATACCTTTTTTTTTTTCTGGCTTAATTGCATTGGCTAGTACCTCCAGTAAAAGGCTGAATAGACATGATGATAGTGAATACACTGCTCCTGTTCTCAAACTCAGGGAGCAGTGTTCAATATTTCACTGTTAAGTATGATGTTTACTATATTTTTTGATGATACCATTTTCCAGTTATGTGAGTCTCTTCCTCTCTATTTTAAAAAAATTTGGCTGAGTATTTAATTTTCAATCTTGGCTGAGTATTTAATTTTGTCAAATGTATTTTATGCATGCATCTAGAATTATATAATATTAGTGGCTAATTTCATTGATTGAATTTCAAATATTAAACTTATCTTGCATATCTGAAATAAATAAATACTTGAATTAGTTAATTTTGTTGTTGAGATTGTTCCTATCTTTACTGATTTATTATCTCCTTCTTCTTTTGGTTACTGTTAAATTTTTATTCAAATATTACAATGCAATTGTAGATAGATTTATTTTATTTTAGTATTATCAATTTTCTTTATAAATAATTAAATGTATGTTATTCATTGTATATAAATTTGAAATTTTATATTTTTTCGTTAACTGACTCTTTTACCACTCTTTAAATATCCTTTTTTATCTCTAGTAATTCTTCTTGTCTACTTTATCTAAGGTTGCTAGAAATACGCCAGATTTCTTTCAGTTAGTATTTGCATGGCATATTATTTTCAACTGTTTTATCTTCAATCTTCTATTTATCTGTTTTTAAGACTTATAAGCAGAGTATAACTGCCTTTAATTTCATCTCCCATTTTTATACTTTTGATTGAAGAAATTAACCCATTATATTTAATACAACTAATCATATACTTTGTTTATTTTCATCATCTTACTGTTTTTCCTATTTTATTTTTATGTTCTGTTTCTCTTACATTCTTTTGAATGATTCAAATAATTTTATCATTTCTTTTGTTTGATTAATGTATTATATGTGCATTCTTTTCTTTTTGTGGTCACTCTAGTACTCATATGTTCATGACTTATTACAGTGTAATACAAGATACACCCTTGCCATATATATATACATGTGTATATATATATATACATGTGTGTGTGTATATATATATATATATATATATATGTATATATATATATATATATGTGTGTGTATATATATATATATATATATATATATGTATATATATGTGTATGTATATGTATATATTATATTTTATGTAATAAGTGCATATTATAATATAATATGTTTAAATATCTTCTACTACTTCCCAAATAATACTAGAATATTAGAACCTATTAATTTACTCTCTCCCACATTTTTTATTACCGTTGTCATGTGTATAAATTTTACACATATTTTAAATATAAGACATTGTTATTATTCAGTTTTTAAATTTATGTACATATTTACCATTTTATTTGGTCTTCATTCTATTCCATATTCATTTGTTTCCATCTAAATAATTTTATAAGTGCCTCGAGTGCCTCATTGAGCATTTCTTTTAGGTTAAAGTTACTGGGGACAATTTATGTCACTTTTTGTTTGTCTGACAATGCCCTTATTTTGCTTACATTTTTGAAGATTTTTTTCCACTGGATATAGAACTCGAGGTTGTCATGTACCACATATACAGATTTACTGTAATTCATACATCCATTCATTTATGAAGGGGTATATTACCTTTAGTTTTTATTATTACAATCAGTGTTATCACAAAGATATATATACACTTTGTGTCTATATGGTGTTTATTTGCAGGGAATATTCCTGGAGGTACATTATTAGTCGATCAATATATCCATTTTGAATTTTGGTATATATTGCCTAATTTCACTGCAAAAATATTCCAATGCTTTACACTTTTCCCTAATTGTATACAAATGCTCATTCCCTGCAACTTCAGCAATACTAACAATTAAGTAAAAAAAAAAATTAATATGCATAGAATTTAATTTTCAATGGGACTAAAATTTTGGAAACCATATTTAACTTTATCTTTTCACCATAGAGATATTTATTGATACTTTTTTTAAGTTGGTTATGAAAACTCATGAGATACAAATCTGATTGTTACCCTTCATGCCCAGGGATGTGAAGGCCAGATCCATGCTGGCAGCATAACTATTACCACAGATTGTGAATGTACCGAGTATCCCCACTCCCAATTATCCACAACCTCCTTCCCCATGCCCCATTCCCCCACTCTACATTGTATCCCTAGGTGTTCTCTCTCCCTCTGCAAGTCCAACACACCACTGTGGTCTTTCTTTCCTTCCTACTTTCTCTCTTAGCTTCCTCTTAGGAGTGAGCACATGTGGTATTTAACCCTCTGTCTTTTGCTTATTTCACTCAATATAAGTTTCACCAAGCTCATCCATGTTGTTGCAAATGGAGAACTTCATTCTTTTTTATGGCAGAGTAGTATTCCACATTGTATATACACAAGAGTTTCCTTATCCAGTCATCCATCAATGGACATTTAGGTTGGTTCCACATCTTGGTAACTGTGAACAGAGCTGCAACAAACGTGGGAGTGCAGGTATCCCTTCAACATGATGATTTCCATTCCTATGGGTATATACCCAGAACTGGGATTGCTAGATCATATGGAAGATTTATCTGTAGTTGTTTGAGAAACCTTCATACTGTTTTCCATAGTGGTTGTACTAATTTATAGTCCCACCAACAGTCTACAAGTGTTCCCTTCTCTCAAAACACTGGCCAGCATTTGTTATTCTTCATCTTTTTGATTACAGCCATGTGGTGAGGTGATACCTCAATGTGGTTTTAATTTGCATTTTCCTAACGACTAGGGATGTTGAGCATTTTATCAAGTACCTGTTGGCAATTTGTATGTCTTCCTTAGAAAAATGTGTGTTCAGCTTCCAAGCCCAGTTTTTAATTTGGTTATTTGGTTTTTAATTGTGTAATTGCTTGAGTTCCTTGTATATTAAGGATGTTAATCCCTTGTCAGATGCATAGTTAGCAGCCATTTTCTCTGACTCTGTAGGTTCTCATTTCACTCTGTTGACTGTTTCCTTTGCTGTGCAGAAGTTTTTAGTTTGATATAGTAATATTTGTTTATTTTTTTCTTTTGTTGCTTGTGCTTTAGGGCCAATGTTCATAAAGTCTGTGCCCAGACCTAGTTTCTGAAGTGTTTCACTTATATTTTTCCTAAGAAATTTTAAATTTTCAGGTCTTATACTGAAGTCTTTAATCCATTTTGAGTTGATTTTATTATATGGTGAAAGGTGCATATCTAGTTTCATTCTTCTGCATATGGATATCCAATTTTCTCAGCTCCAGTTATTGAACAGGCAGTCTTTTCCTGAGATTTTTGTTGCCTTTATCCAATATCAGATAGTTGTAAACCTGAGGGATGATTTCTAGGTTCTCAATTCTGTTGCACTGGTCCGAGTGTCTATATTTAAGCCAGTGTCATGCCTTTTTTTTTTTTTTTGGCTCAGGATTGCTTTGGCTATTTGGTGTCTTTTGTTGTTTCATATGAAAGGTAACATTTTTTTGTCCATTTCCATGAAGAATGTCACTGGTACTTTGATGGCGATTGCATTGAATCTGTAGATCACTTTGAGTATTATAGACATTTTCACAATGTTAAATTCTTCCAATCCAAGGTCATGGTATATCTTTCCATCTTTTTGTGTCTTCTTGAATTTCTTTCAGTAGTGGTTTGTAGTTCTCATTGTAGAGTTCTTTCACCTCCTCGGTTAAATTGATTTCTAGGTATTTTATTTTGTTTGTGACTATTGTAAATGGGCTTACTATCTTTATTTCTCTTTTTGTTAGTTCATTATTAGAGAATACAAATACAACTGATTTGGGGGCATTTATTTTGTATCTTGCAATGTTACTGAAATTTTTAACCAGCTCTAGGAGTTTTTTGGTAGAGTCTTTAGTTTTTTCTGTGTATAGTGCCATGTTATCTGCAAATAGAGACAGTTTGACTTCATCTTTTCCAATCTGGATTCCCTTTGTTTCTTTCTCTTGCCTGATTGCTCTGGCTAGGACCTCCAGTACTATGGTAAATAGAAGCTGTGACAAGGGCATCCTTGTCTTGTTCCTTTTCTTAAGGGAAAAGCCTGCAGTTTTTCCCAATTCAGAATGATACTGGCAGCAGACTTTTCATAGATGGCTTTTATTGTGTTGAGATATTTTCCTTCTATACCTAATTTGTTGAAAGCCTTTATCATGAAGGGATGTTGAATTTTGTCAAATGGTTTTTTAGCATTTATTGAGATCATCATATGGTTTTTGTCCTTGATTTTACTGCCTTTCACACGTTAAACATCCTTGCAAAACTGGAATAAATTCTACTTGATCAGTGTGTATAATTTTTTAATGTTTTGCTGTATTCTGATTGCTAATATTTTCTTGAAAACATTTGCATCTATGTTCATCAAAGACATTGGCCTGTAATCTTTTGTTGTTCTTGTTGTGTCTTTATCCGGGTTTAGAATGAGTTATTTTGGCCTCATAGAATGAGTTTGGAAGAGTAGCTTCTGTTTCAATTTTTTGCAATATTTTTAGGAGAATCGGTATTAATTCCTCTTTAAAGGTTTGATAGAATTCAGCTGTAAAACCATCTGGAACTGGAATTTTCATTGTTGGAAGATTGCTGATTACTTCTTCAATCTTATGCTTGTTATTGGTCTGTCCAGGTTTTCTAACTCTTGGTTCTGCCTGGATAGCTTGTATGTGTCTAGAAACTTTTCCATATCTACCAGGTTTTCATTTTTGTTGTCATACAGTTGTTTATAATAGTCTCTGATGATTCATTTTATTCCTGTGGTATCAGTTTTAATATCCCCCTTTTCATTTTTGATTTTTGTTCTTTGGGTCTCCTCTCTTCTTGTTTTTTGTTACGCTAGCTAATGGTTTGTCTATTTCATTTATCTTCTCAAAAACCAACTTTTGTTTTGTTGACCTTTTCTATTGTTTTTTGGTTCTCTATTTCATTTAGTTCTGCTCTGATTTTACTTATTTCTCTCAGTCTACTTGTTTTCTAGTTCTTTGAGGCGTAGTGTTAGGATACTTATTTGAAGTCTTTTTGTTCTTTTGATGTAAGCATTTACTGCAATAAATTTGTCTCTTAGTACTGCTTTTCCAGTGTCCCACAGGTTTTGGTATGATGCATCATTATTTGAATTAGGACACAAGAAGACGGAAAGATATCCCATGCTCTTGGATTAAAAAATAAATTTTTATGCAAAATTTAAAAAATAAATAGATAAAAAATAAATAAAAAGAAATTACTTCTCAGGCTTCAAAAGGGTTGCTGCCTGAACTTGTCTTACATGAATAATAAATCTTTTTATATTGAATGGTGTTCCTATGTGATGTTCCCCAAATCTCTACCCAGTGGTTAATTTTTATTTCAACTGACTTCAGAACCCAGAGAAAAGAAATCAGTACTGAGTTGCTGTCTACTATCACTTAGCTAAGATTATTTCCAGTGTAGTTTTTAGGAAGACAGAGATGATTTTACCCTTGGTAAATTATGTTTTACTTGCAAACTGTGGGGAAATTGTAAGAATAGGAAATGGTGTAATTATAATGAAAGTGTTCAATAGAACATCAGTAGTTTTCTTTAAATCTCCAAACTTCTAAACACAGAAGTTGGGCCTTGTTTTAATGGAAAACTTAAGAAAGATTAAGCCAGTTTAAAACAAAATGGTGGCTAGCTGGTTAGCTCAGTTGATTAGAGCATGTTGCAAAATCAAGGGTCAAGTGTTCAGATACCTATATGGGCCAGCTGCACCCCCTCCCCCTGACAAACAATCAATAGATCAATCAATCAACCAATAAAACAAAATGGTTATATCTTCCAAACACATTATATAGTATTTTACAAAATATTAAAAAATTCTAACATATGCCAACTGGCCAGCTGCACCCCCCCCACACACACACACAATAAATAAATAATAAAGCAAAGTGGTTTTCTTCCAAACACATTAGATAGTAGTTTACAACATATTAAAAAATTAAAACATATTCTCATGTACCTTCAGTAATATTCGATATTATGCCATTTTGGTTGCATTAGAAGAATTTGTATGGTCCTTTCATTATGTGCAGCATGAAAATCTAAAGTAGCTTACTATTCTTTTTGTTTTATTTTTCTCTTGGGGTGGTTTTGCTTCCTTCTGAGTAAAGAAAACACTTTATTAGGAAGCCTTGCTGAGAGCCTGTGTTCTGTCACTTTATCTCGATTATAATTTTCATCCAATTTTAGCAAAACAAGAATAGGATTATTCAATAAATGCCAATATCAGCAAATATCAATTAGACCTAAGACATAAGGAAAGGTTAAACCAAATAAAAGCTAAGTATCATTTAAAACAGCAATAAGTTGTAGAGCCAAGGAATACTATCTGTTATACACTGAAATAAACATAAAGCATATTTTTTTTTGGAAGTTGCAATGTGAGTTGCAATTTATAATGCTTGCTGGCCATTGCAATAGTGCTTAATAAATCTAAAAAAATACATATATTTGCATTTGAGGTGAGCAAGAGTTCACTAAACTGGTCTTTTATTTATTTTAAATTGTAAATTTTTAACTTTTGTTAATTTTAAAATATGTAAATAAAATGTGTAATATAAAAATTTTAAATATAATTGACAAAGATTGAATATATTCATGGTATACTATGTGATAATTTGATGTACATATATATAGTGTAATGATAATCACAATCAACTTAACTAACACATCCATCACCACCCCAGCTATACATTAGATCCCCAGAACTTGTTCATCTTGTAACTGAAAGTTTGTATCCTTTGCTGAACATATCCCAAACTCCCCTAGCCCAGCCCCTGGCAACCACTGTTTTACCCTCTGCTTCTATGAATTCAACTTTATTAGATTCTACATATAAGTGAGATCATGCATTATTTGTCATTCTGTGTCTGGCTTATTTCACTTAGCATAATGTCCTCCAGTTTCATCCATGGTGCTGCAAATGACAGGATTTCCTTCTGTTTTTAAGGCTGAATAATATACTCATCTGTCTGTGTATCAGATTTTCTCTATCTATTCATTCATTGATAGAAACCTGCTGTTTCCATATTTTGGATAATGTGAATAATGCTGCAATGAACATGGAGGTGCAGATTTCTCCTCAAGATACTGATTTCATTTCTTTTGGATACCCCAAAGTGGGATCATTGGGTCATATGGTAGTCGTATTTTTGATTTGGGGGGGAACCTCCATAGTGTTTTCTATATGGCTGTACCATTACAGAAGTGTACAAGGGTTCCCGTTTCTACACATCCTCATCATCACTTTATATATATTGTTTTTCATAATAGCCATCCACATAGTTATGAGGCAAAATATTATTGTGGTTTCAATTTGCATTTCCCTGATGATTATTGATGTTGAGCACCTTTTCATATACCTGTTGGCTATTTGTATGTCTTCTTTAGAAAAATGTCTGCTCAGGTCCTTTGCCCATTTTTTTTTTTCCTTTTTGTCTTTTTTACTGACCGGCAATGGGATCGCAACCCTCGGTAGTTTGGAAGAGTAGCTT